>NC_044556.1:104919881-104942381 GCF_007565055.1 Rhinopithecus roxellana | reverse complement strand
CATATTGGCTTAAAATGGCCAACTCTTTCTACCGGTAAGGCCATCAACATTTCATACACATGGTGGTCACCTATGTAATGTATATTTTTTTCTGTGTTTTTAAAATATAATTTTAAATGTAGGCAGGGACGGTGGCTCATGCCCATCATCCCAGCAACTTTGGAAGGGCCAAGGCAGGCAGATCACTTGAGCCCTGGATTTTGAGACCAGTCTGCACAACATGGTGAAAACCCCCCATCTCTACAAAAAAAATTTTTTTTTAATTCACTCAGCATGGTGGCATTACACCTGTAGTCCCAGCTACTTGGGAGGCTGATGTGGGAGGATTGCAATTGAACCAGAGTTGAGGTCTTCAGTGAGCCATGATCACAACACCGCACCCCAGCCTGGATGACAGAGCAAGACCCTGTCTACAAAAAAAAAAAAGAAAGAAAGAAAGAAAGAAAAAAGAAAAAACTAAGACAATAATTGAAATTTCAAAGAAAATCCGTGAAACACAAAGAAAGAGATGAAAAAAGAGATTATACTGAAATGAGAGAGCAAATATAGAGCACAGACTCTTGAAATGTGATTGCCAGGGAAAGCCGTGAATAATACTCTGGGCAAAGTCCTACCCTGACGACAATGTATTTGGCTTCTGGCACATTCAAGGCCCCACTGAATGCTTTACCTTGGCAAAGTAATTTTGGAACAGTGGTAATTAAGACAGAGAGAAGAGACGAAATGGTAAATACAATTTTACCACCAACATCTAGTGCTAAAATGGAGCTGGAGCCATTAGTAACGAAAATTTACAGCAGATTTATAAAATGATTCCAGAGAAATCTTTAAAGGTCCTCAGAGAACGTCACTGTTGTCAGGAGTAAAAGGCACCTCCATGCTATCAGTTCCTTTTATAGGAATGTTTGCCCTTGCCCCTGAGAAAACATTGACTCATACATTTTGTAACTTTTAGTAATTTAGGTGACAATTTTCTCTGGTGTTTGCTAAGACCAAAGCCTGTTGGTGGGATACAATACGTTGCAACTTCGTGCTCCTGTGTCACTCTGTTGTTTGGAGTTCCTTTCCAGGAGAGAACACTTCATCTATCTTGAAACAACCCACAGTGGATGTCCTTGAGCTTTATTTACAAAAGAACAAGGGCCCCAAAGGAACAAAAACCACAGGTAAATCACAAGCAAAATCAAAGAGTTTTCTTCCCATCTCCATGAAAGACCTTTTTAAAAAAAGATTCAACGACGACTTTAACACGAGAAAAGAAGACAGTGCTATTTATGTGTTTTTGAATGGATAACACATGGACATACAGGTACATAATTCAGCAACTACAAAATGGAAGGCAGTGAACACTTTCTACCCATCCCCGAACCTTAGCTCAATAGGTATGGAGTATAATCAGTTTCTTTTTCTTTGCTTTTTTTTTTTTTTTTTTTTTTTGAGACAGAGTTTCGCTCTTGCCCAGGCTAGAGTGCAGGGGCACGATCTTGGGCTCACTGCAACCACTGCCTCCCGTATTCTAGCGATTCTCCTGCCTCAGCCTCCTGAGTAAGCTGGGATTACAGGCATGCACCACCAGGACCGACTAGTAATATAATCAGTTTCTGATCATCAATCTGGAGCAAGGTTTCTCAACTTCAGCACAACTGATATTCTGGGCTGGATCATCCTGTGCTGTAAGAGGCTTGTCAAGTATATTGTTGAATGTTTAGTAGTATTCCTGGCTTCCACCCATGAGACACCAGTAGCAGTTTCTCCCTCCCTCTCCAGATGTGACACCAAAAATGTTCCCCAGACATTCCCAAATGTCCTTTGGAGAGACATTTAACAATATAAAGAAAACTCCGTAACAATACACAAGGAGTGTTCTTATTGTTTTTTGGGGAGCTGCATAGTCATTCATTAAATGTATTAAGAATTTATTTAACCAGTAACTTATTGATGATCCTTTAGTTTTTTTTTTGTTTGTTTGTTTTGTTTTTTTCATGTGTGTGTGTGTATGTGTTATTTGCCACTACGTACAGGATTGCAGTGAAAAATCTTACACGTGGATTACTTAAATATATGAAATTTTACCTTTAATATAAACTCCTAGAAGAAAAGTGGCTACGTCAAAGGCTACGTGTATTTGTAATTTTGATAGGTATTTCCAAACAGTCTTCCTTAGAGGCCGTGGCAGTTTATATGGTCAGCAACCACATATTTTTGCCAATGTTGTATGTTACTAACATTTGGATTTTGCCAGTCTCATATGTGAAAAAATGGGATCTCAGTGTCGGTTTAGTTTTCATTTCCACATTAAAAGGTTAAGTAACTTTGAATTTATTTAAGATCTATTTATATATTGTCTGAATCCTTTACTCCTCTTTTAATCATTTGTGTTGATTATTTTTTTTAAGAGACACAGTCTTGCTCTGTCATCCAGGCTGGAGTGCTGTGACGTAATCATAGCTCACTGCAACTTCAAACTTGTGAGCTCAAGCAATCCTTCGTGTCAGCCTCCAAGTAGTTAACCTATGGGCACATGCCACCATGCCCAGCTAATTTTTTATTTTTTGCAAAGACGAATCTTGCTAAGTTGCCAGGTTGGTATGAACTCCTTGCCTCAAGCGATCCTCCCATCTCAGCCTTCCAAGTGTTGGAATTAGAGGCATGGGCCACCACACCCGCTCAATGGATTTTTTAGACGTTATTTACATATTATACTCTGTCTACGATGTGCATGGCAATTTTTTTTAAATCTAGTTCATTGTCTTTTGATTTGCCTATGAGATAGAATAGGGAGTTCAGAAAAAAAAAAACAAAACCTAGATACATATGGGAATTTAAGAAGTGATACATAGTGACATTTAAATAAGTGTGGAATTATAGATTATACAATAAATGGTGTTGGGACAACTGACAAGTCATCTGTATAATACAAGGTGGATTAATGGCTCACAGTGCACCAGTACAAATTCCCCAGGGACCTAAGATATACCTGAAACAGAAAAAGCATTAGAAGAAGCCACAGAAGAATTATTTTTAAGATCATCTCGTGTGTGGTGAAGGCCTTCCCAAGTGTGACATAAAACAAAGAAAGCCATTACTAGATTGAAATGTGTTTATTTTTTGATGATCTTTCTTTTGCACGCTTTTTTTCCAACCATGGTTTTCTGAACTACTTCCAAGGCAAAAATAGTCGGGCTGGCACAGTGGCTCAAGCCTGAATCCCAGCACTTTGGGAGGCTGAGACGGGCGGATCACGAGGTCGGGAGATCGAGACCATCCTGGCTAACACGGTGTGAAACCCCGTCTCTACTAAAAAATACAAAAAAACTAGCCGGGTGAGGTGGGCGGGTGCCTGTAGTCCCAGCTAATCGGGAGGCTGAGCAGGAGAATGGGTGAACCGGGAGGCGGAGCTTGCAGTGAGCTGAGATCCGGCCCACCGCACTCCAGCCTGGGCGACAGAGCGGGACTCCGTCTCAAAAAAAAAAAAAATAGTCATATCAGCAGGGCCTCAGCCCCTTTAGCACGAGCCCAAAGTGGCCTCATGATAATGATGTGAAGCAATGGCATTTAACAGCTAGGCCAGTCGTGGAAAGCCCAGGGGCTTTGGGGTCAGGCAGGCCTAGTTCTCACCCTCCTGTCCCAGCTACTGAGACACCGTGACCTTGGGCATTAGGAAGTCTATTCACACATTCACTCTGAGCCTTAGTTTTCTCTACTTCCTCAGGAAACTCAGCTACATTCGATGTGAATGTAAAGCACCTAGTGGGTGCAGGCCCTAATGACTGGTACTCACTTTCTTTCTCTCCCTTCTCCCTTTAACACTGGATTCTGTGCAAGCTTCTGACCACTTCCCGATGACACACTTACTGGGCAGGATACGTCCTCATTTCTTTCTTAAGATTTCTGAGCTGTGCCCAGTGCTGCGTCTCCATATAGGGATTGTGCTGCAGGTAGGTCTACTGCCTCCTTGCTATCTTCTCTCTGGAGAGACAGGCAGCAAACCCTAAGGATGGATCTTAGGGCTCTCCTGGCTCTCAGCTTGGAGCCATAAGGGCTCTGCCTCTGCCACCTGTAATCCTCCTGGATTTGTTTTCTATGCAGCCATAGCAAAGGGCCACAAATTCAGTGGCTTATTAAAACTCCACAAAGGTAATTTCCTTTTTTTTTTTCTAACAAAGAGTGCTGGAGCACAGTGGCAACCAATCTTGTCTCACTGCAACCTCCACCTCCTGGTTCAAGCGACTTTGGTGCCTCAGCCTCCTGAGCAGGTGGGATTACAGGTATGCACCACCACACCTGGCTAATTTTTGTATTTTCAGTAGAGATGGGGTTTCCACCATGTTGGCCGGGTTCATCTTGAACTCGTGACTTCAAGTGATCCACCCCCTCGGCCTCCCAAAGTGCTGGGATTACAGGTGTGAGCCACCGCGCCCCGCTCTAATCTTCCTATCTTATAGTTCTGTCGGTTAGAAATCTGACATGGGTCTCACTGGGCTGGAATCAAGATGTCAACAGGGATGTGTTTGTTTCTGGAAGTTCCAGGAGAGAGTCATTTCCTTGCTTCTCCTGCTTCTAGGGGTTGTATACATTGATTGGCTCCTGGTATTATTTCTCTACAAAGCCAGCAACATTGCATCTCTCTGGCCATTCTTTGCAGCCACATCTCCTTCTGACCATAATCAAGAAAGGTACTCCCGCTTTAAGGAATCAAGTGCTTATATTGAGCCCGCCTGGATTACCCAGGATAATCTCTCCATTTTGAGGGTCCTTAACTTAATCACAACTACAAAGTCCCTTTGGCCAGGTTAGGTGACATATTCCCAGGTTCCAGGGATTAGGACGTGGGCATCTTTGGAGGGGAGCATTATTTTGTCTGCTACGCCTCTCTAACATGATTCAGGGACGCAGGTGGTGGGCAATTCATCCTGAGACATTAGGAGTCTATTTCATAGTCGTATCATGACAGTAATTACAATGGATGGGTAGTTTGGGGGTGATTATTTTGTCAAAATTAAGGCGTTTCTTACAAACAGCACATAAGCTTAACATGTTGGTTTCTGCAGAAATCAAAGCAGCTCAGTCTTCACTGTGCATTCAACACTAATCCAGCAAGCATTTAAAGCTGTGTTCTCCCTGCTTGCTCAGCCATCAAGTAGAGCCCTGGTGCAGCTGCTAGCCTCGGTGCCATGGCCGAGATCAGGTACTCCTGCCTGCTTCTCTAACTTGGCTGTCTCCCAAGAAGTACTTTGATTTAAATATTCTATTACTGATCTCCCAGGCACTCTCTGACCCCCATCTGTCTTTGAGGCAATTCCAAATCTCCGTGCTTACGTGGACGTGCCTTCAAGAGCATCTAATAGACAGATGCACATTGTTCTTTTGCTGTTCCAAATTACAATGCTCCAATTGTGAAAAAAAAAATCTGTGCTTTGGTGAAAGTCCTTCAATATTTACACTCAGCAAAAAATGGAATTTGGATGTTGCCAGGTTAAAAATTGCATTTCTAAATGACTTTTCTGAGCATATGAAGAGATGGCTTAAGGGCACTGGCTGGAGAGACACTTGAACCTCTAGGATGGGGTCAGTTATCTTGTTACCTTTTAACCCTATTAGCTGATGTTCTACCAGCTAAGCAATACTTACTAACAGCAATCTTCAAAGCCCAGACTAGTGAGATGGCTGAGAAGTAAAAGAAGAGAAACAGAAGAGCTAATGAGCAGGAAAGAAGAATTAAGTCCACTTCGAGCAGAGGGTACATCTTCAATGTCAGTAATCTGTATCCTGGACATGTTGATTAATCCTGTTCTAAATCTGGCGGTATGTTTTCTACTTATCTCAGCAGCCCAGATATAAAATGTCATTAATTTTTATTAAAGACAGAGAGATTTGAGATAGATTTTACAATGTGTAGTTTATCATCATGTATCGCTCTGTGTTTGTAATTTGAAACCATTTATAGGACTCATTGGGAGTCTTTAAAATAATACTGCATAAAGATAATTAGGGCAATTTTATCATTAAAGTAGATTAGTATTAATTTTAATGTCTTTGCTTTTGAACCAACTTCTTAGTGTAAATACTCAGATTTTACAAAAATACCTTGTTTAAGGACAATCAAAGAGGACAGGGAGAAAAAAAAATATTTTATAATTCTGCTTCTCTGCTGACAGGAGAAAACATTTTGAATGTATGTGTTAGTCTAAGAGGTCTGAGGATGGAGAGGGACAAAGGAGGTAGGTAGGTGTGACAGAAAAAAGAGGGAAGGAATTTAGCTGAAACAAATTCTCATTTATTCAATGTGTATTACACAGCTAGACTATAATGTTCATGATCTCTAATCTCTACCACAGTACACAAATGCGGTGCTGTTATCCCTACTTCGTATATAAGCACACAAAGTCTTTAATTACTTGTCTAAGGTCACACAGCCATGGTGATGTGAATACAAAACTCAAATCCAAGTGTCGTATTTCTATCTTTGTTTATTCCACCACACAGTTGTAAAATTACAAAACAAACAAACAAAAAATGTTATGGCCTCATGGTTGTGTTCTAGTTTTTTAGCACCAGAGGAATATGAAATTAGAGAAAGAAAACAAAAAAGGATTAAGTAGAAAATCCAGATAATAATTTTCAGAGATACAGAAAAGTTGGGTTAAAAAAAAAAATACTTATAATAGATAATCCTCAAAGCTAAGCTATGTGCCAGGCACTGTGCTAACATCTTGACACACATTATCTCATTTAACTCTCACAATAAAATATGGTAAACTTCTTATTCCTCTGTTATATTTGAAAAGACAGAGGGTCACAGAAGTTTGAGATCCATTTAAATATCTATCTGAGCATCAAATTTTACTCAGAGGGATACAGTTGCCTTTTAAATAATGAAATTTCCTATGGGACTTTGACTTTTTTTACTGTGCCTCAGAGGCAAGTTCAAGGGACTTTGACATTTCTGGGGTTGGATTTTACTATGTGAATTTCATGAAGCAGATGCTCAATAATGTTTATTACATTAGTCCATTTGACACCCCAAATGGCCATGATTCTCACCAGCCAGTCATTCATTATTCACCTGTCTCCAATCCCTAACATTTTAGAAACATTATTGGCCACAAGGAGAAAGTTGTATCTGGGTTGAAAAAAATGTATATGTATTTTAGGAATGGTAGGTACTGTTTTCTGTGGATAAACCCATAAGCCACAAATCAACTGCATTGAATTATTTAATTACCTAAGTAATTAGTACCATGCCTATTCTCGCTGTGCTTGGTGAGTGACTGAGACGAATCTGCACTTGAAAATGTTTCTCACTGGCCTCTCCAGTGCAGGTCCAAGCACTCTGGCTTCTCAGTTGCAGCCGTACCAAGGCCTTGCCAGGGAAATGATGAACAGCCTGCCTGCTGGGGTTTTATGACTTTTCTAGCCTTAGAACAGTCCTTTATATCCGAGTAGAGCTTTGGATTTAGCATCCAGGTTTGCCAAAGCCACATCAAGGATAATCGCTTCACCTGAGTGGTTTCCATCTCTGTCTCCCACATCCCCGAGAAAGGGCTCTCAGGGCTTTGTTGAAAGGAGCACTTCATGAGTCCCTGTGTTCAGCAGTCAGAGTGGCCCTAAGGTGAAATACGATCAAAACTGTTTGGATTGTATTTGCTTTACTATCTGACCATTTCTGATGCTCACAGGAAACTTCTAGACTTCATTCAGTAGGTCTATAAAGGCCTTGGGTAGGAATTTTTCTGCAAGATTTCTTGGTGAGGCTGGGAAGACACATGGATGAGCTCTTAGGAAGTTTGGACCCAATGATGTCATCAAAATTCATCTCGTACCTTCTTGATTGACTCATTTGAACCAGTGGATAGGCTTTTTTTTTTTTTTAACTGCCTGTGATTATGTTTTTTTCTTCCTTATAAAGTTTGTTCAACTGGTGATTGCACATTTGCATCAAATAATTTAGGAAATGACAACAAGGAATGGAAAGTTGGAACCATTTGAATGAACATAGATGATAACAGCTCATTTAACAAAATCTCGGTCTTCCCGTGTTGTCATTCTCATGACCCCAGCTAAAGAACCATCTTACTGTGAAATGACTTCCCAGAAGAATAACCTATGTGGGCATCTACCCTCCAGCAAGCTAATATAAGTACATACCTGATGTATCTATATTAATATATGGCAAGTAAAGAGATATGTCAGATGAATAAAAAAAAAAACAGAAACAACTTAAGTTTGCTCAAAATCCTCTTAATCATGAAATTCCAAGATTATGAGAAAGTCCTATAAATACATTTTTAATGATTTTTAAAATGGTAATGGGGTGAGCATATTAGTGCTGTAAATTGTCCTAAATTTTCTGAGAGTAGATGCTTTGCTATTACACTCCCAAGCAATGTCAGGGTATCCTTAATCCCTTTAGATTCCCAGATTTATTTCATATAGTCTAGGACACTGACATTATCACTGCTGCTTGAATAAGAATGACTTATTTAATAAGCAAACACAGAGGCAGCCCTTACTTTCACCACTTGAGGACTTTGAAAAGTTATTCTTAGGACACTGGTTGTCCTGAAATTCTGGTTCAAATTTCAGCTTTATGTATGAAATATTGGACTTGAAGTCAGAAGGCTAGTCTTACATACTCATTGACCATTTGACAACCTCATTGGGCACCCAGTTTTTCAACAAAAGGGAGTAGCTCAACATTCCCTAAAACATCAATCTCTAAATGCTAGTTTCGTGGAACAATAAGGAGTTCTATAATCGTACAAATTAAGTCAATCGGGGTTAAAAAGAGCTACAGAAGCCCCTTTTCTGGAAGACTTAAATGTGACTAATGTGATATGAGTCTCTAAAAGAGAGTTATAATGCACAGATTTCCTGAATTCTCAGACAATGGAAACTGTGGAGTAGTATCTCACTGGACTAGCATTACAAGCAAGGGACATATTTTGGAACCTGCCAGACAAGATGATTTCTAAAAGCCTTTACTGCTTTGAATTCTCTCATCATTTTTGGTTCACACACAAAAAAACCAAGCTATTCTCCAGATACTTTCTACGCACCTAGCTCTCAACATTTGTCTCTAAAATATATAACTCTGTTTACTATTGTAAGGATCAAAAGAATCACATGTGGCTTCCGTGAAAAGAAAGGTGTCTTAAATTTGTAGTGCATAAAACATACAATTCAAAGGAAGCATTACATAGAGTTATAAATAATAGTTACCATCACTAACCACTCTAAAATAGGACCATTACAAATGAAACCATTATTTTAGAAACTAAAAAGATCAGTGGTCCATAAGGTAATGCAATGATAAACCACCAAAAAGTCCTGAGATTCTTTCTACACTAGCCACGTATGAAGAACTCCAGGCCAAAGGCTATTCATTCGGTTGTATTTTTCCTTGAATCTAAAGACAAAGGGCTTCACAGTTTGAGAGAATCATTCACTTTGTCTAGCAATCAAATGCTTGTGAAAGACAGTAAAATGAAGGAAATGAATGGAAAATCACAATGCTTTCTTGAGCTAACTTTTGCAGTTTTAGAGCAGAAGTAAACCATCCTATGAACTTTCAAATGATGACAGACATTTAGAAGCCTGTGTTATTAAAGACTTTCTTTTATTCTGTTAAGTCTTCAATCAGATTTGGTGACAAATAATTGGGATAATTGAACTTATTGCCAAAATACTCATGGAATTAGAAAACTGCCTTAACCAAGGAAGACTCAGCCATTTGGATTCTCATAAGAGGAGGAAATATTCTCAGCCATATAGCTTTTTGCCCCCTTTCTGGCACAAACTGATATTTTTATTTCATGCTCTCTCCACTGTGTTCATCTCTATTTATATGAATTTTCTTTCTAACCTGCTGGAGAAACAAATTGGTGATATAATTACAATTTTAAATTTTTCTGGAAGATCAGTTAATAGGGGAAAGCAGCACAGTCAAAGCTAGACAGAAATGTTGAAATTAAACATGATCAGAGCGGCATGTCAGCCTGGGAAATGTGTCCGTCTCAAGTTAAGGTTTACAGTTGCTGCAATTTTAATAAGATTTGTATGTAATAGTATTTCAGAATTTTCCATTGAGTACTTCTTCTTTTCATTGGAAAAGAAAAGCTTCCCAAACAAAGGAAATTAAGAAACAGAATAGTGGAGTTGGTGTATGGTTATGTGGCAAGACCACTGCTCCGCCCATTACCTGTAAGGCATCTGCCTGCTCCCTGACATGGACTCAGCCCTGAGTGCTCTCATTTTCCTTTTCTTTTCTTTACTTTGAGACAGAGTTTTGCTCTTGTTGCCCAGGCTGGAGCACAATGGCGTGATCTCGGCTCACTGCAACCTCCACCTCCCGGGTTCAAGCGATTCTCCTGCCTCAGCCTCCCTATATAAAAAGTGAGGATTTTGAACTAATTTTTTTTTTTTTTTTTTTTTTTTTTTTTTTAAGACAGAGTCTTGCTCTTGTCTCCCAGGCTGCAGGCTAGAGTGCAGTGGCACAATCTTGGCTCACTGCAACCTCCACCTCTCAGGTTCAAGTGATTCTCCTGCCTCAGTCTCCTGAGTAGCTGGGATTACAGGTGCACACCACCATGCCCGGCTAACTTTTGTATTTTTAGTAGAGACGGGGTTTCACCATGTTGGTCAGGCTAGTTTTGAACTCCTGACATCAGGCAATCCACCCACCTCGGTCTCCCAAAGTGCTGGGATTACAGGTGTGAGCCAGAGCGCCTGACCTTGAACTAAATTATCTTAATTGTCCCTTCCATCTCTATAAATCTATGAGTCTCTAACTTAATACCAATTTCCCAAAGTCAACCAAAGTTACGCAATTGGGTTTCATTCTTGCAATCATTTCTAACTAAAAGACTAATGAATATAAAAAGTGCAATTTAAAGCAATCTGCCAGATTTAAGGAAGAAGTAGAAGTGACATTTACTGAGAGCCAATCTTATGTCAAGTACTGGAATAACCACTTTATATAAGTTATATATATAAGTGGCAAGAACCACCTCAGGTAAGCATCATCATCATCATCATCACCACCATTTTATAGAGAAGAAATACTTAGAGAAGTTAAGTCTCTATCTAAATATAGTTAATTAGTAAATAGCCAAGATAGGAGCCAAACCCAGTTTCTTTGTTTCCCAAAATCATGCACAGAACCTGTGCACTTTACTGGCTATAGCATTCTGCTTTAACGTGTACACTGTTTCGCTTCATACTCTTCAAGTCATTTAAGTTTTCTGAGCTTTATTTACATTCGTTTATTCATTCAACCCGTAACAAGCAAGTCCTCATGTACAGCAGGCACGATGATTGATACTGCGATACAGAGGGGACTATGATCCAGAACCTACTCACAAAGAACTCAGCATTTTGTGGAGGAGTTGGACAGGAAAAGGAACACTTACAATACAACGTAGTCAGCATTATGAGATGTATGAGACAGGTATGCCTGAGGTGTGAAGAAGGGGGATCTGGGAGTAGAGATTGGGAAAATGAAAATCAGTTCCTATGAGAATAATAAGAAGTGGAGGAATATCTGAATTGGCCCTTAAAGAACTAATAGAAATGAACTAGCTGTGAAAAGGTTGGGAAAAGGAAAGTCATTCTTGGCAAAGAGAACAGATGAGTTTAGCGGTTTGTGAGGGCATCGCATGTTCTGAGAATTGAAAGTAGGTCTCTATAGCTAAAGAACACAAGGCATGATCAATACTTGGAGCTGAATCTGGAAAACTCTACAATTGAGAAGCCCTTGGTATCTCATGCTAACGTTATAGAACTCTATTCTGAAGAAACGAGGGAGTCCTTTGAGAATTTCAAGCATAATCTATTTATGTAATAAGGAAGTCCCATTGGAAGCAGTGAGGAGGCACAACTGGGGTAAGGGGAGTAGGTGGCTTGCATAGTAGGACAAAGTGATTGGCATCTAGCAGTACACACAGCCCCCCACAAAGTCAAAGAAAGAATCAACAGTTGGGATATAGAAGAGCAGTTGGATCTGAGAGATATTTGGAGGGTGGGTGGGCAAGACAGAAAGGATTTTGGTGGTTGAACAGATATTGAGATACCATTGGCTGTGCCTCCAGGGTTTCCAGTGTGGCTGATAGAATGGATGGTGACTGCTTCCATTATTGGGAAACTAGTCTACAGAAAGAGGGGACAATTGTGATGAAGGCTCAATTCCATCAGGAGCATGTCATTTTTGAGTTGCCTGTGATGTTTAGTTCACATGGAAAAATGTTACTACTATTAAATATGTAAAGTAAGACCTGGTGCTACTTTTGGATGACAAGTATTTGTTGGAAAGGCAGAGTTGCAAACAGATAACTTGAATCAAACGTGGAAAATGCACCAAAATAGTAATGAATGGGCTAGTCCTGAAATTGAAATCAGTTTAACTTTATGATGTTGAATAAAGAAGCAGGGGCAAGCCTGAGAAAGATCTTAGAGAATGTGCAGATGATGGACGATTCAGGAAGAGAGGGGTGAGGCATCTCAGGAGGAGAACAGAATGAGCAAAGAAATAGAACATACAAAATGTGAGAAAAACAATCAGCTTTCACTGAAACATAAAAGGCAAGGCAGGGACAAGGTCATGGAGAAATCTACATATGTGCTACTCAATAGATTGGGTTTTACATCAATTATGAGGAATCATGGAAGGGTTTTGCTCTGAGAAGTGTGACACCACATCTGCAGTTAAGAGAGTGCAATACTACGGAAGATGAACTGAAATGAGGAAAAGCTAAAATGCAGGAGACTAGTTAGGAGGCTACTGGAATCACGCTGGTAGGAGAAAATGAGGGCCTGAACAAGACGTTGGTGTATGGGTGGGAAGAAGAGAGAGAAATATGTTGAGAAAGCTAGAATCTTTGGGTTTGGAAAATTTGGTGATGCCAGATACTAGCTAGCTACCAACTGAGGGAAGAAAGACAGCAGGATGACTGGGTCTGGAGATGAAGAGAGAGATGATCTGTCTGTTTCTGTACATTGCATCATTGAGGTACATCTGAGTAGACACCTATTTATTATATAAATCTGAACTCTGGCCGGGCGCGGTGGCTCAAGCCTGTAATCCCAGCACTTTGGGAGGCCGAGACGGGCGGATCATGAGGTCAGGAGATCGAGACCATCCTGGCTAATACGGTGAAACCCCGTCTCTACTAAAAAATACAAAAAACTAGCCGGGCGATGAGGCGGGCGCCTGTAGTCCCAGCTACTCGGGAGGCTGAGACAGGAGAATGGCGTGAACCCGGGAGGCGGAGCTTGCAGTGAGCTGAGATCCGGCCACTGCACTCCAGCCTGGGTGGCAGAGCAAGACTCCGTCTCAAAAAAAAAAAAAATAAATAAATAAATCTGAACTCAGAGAGGACTCTGTTTAAGATGGTAGATTTGAGTCTATAACATACAGCTATTAGTTCAATGTAATTATAATATATAATTATATTATATTACATATTATATATAATATATAATTATATGATGTTATATATAAATAATTATATGTCATATAATTATATTACATTATATATTTATATATTATATAGAATAATTATATTATAATTTTATATATTATATATTATATGATTATATTTATCTTATATATATTCATATATATATATATATATATTTATCTTAATATTATGGTCATATTTTTTATATTATATATTATGCATTTATTTAATTTTATTTTTTATTTATAAGCCTAATTTATATTTATAATTTATTTATAAATAATAAAATAATTTATTTTAATAATAAATTTATTAATAAAAATTTATTTATAAACAATAACAATAATAAAACTATAGTTGTAAGCACTTACTAAGTACAGGCATTAATACTTTATATTACTGCGTATGTTATATCCATTGTACCCATGATAAAAATCTGAGCTCATATGAACACTTCCCTTTACAGAGGTGACAACTAATGCTTAAAGACATAATGCAACTTATCCACAGTTGTGTTGTTAGTAAAAGTGAGTAGAGAGCTGAGCTTTGTTTAGGTTCTCAAAACCAGTTTTTTGTTTGTTTTTGTTTTTTTAACTACAACATTTCTGTGAATTTGTAAAGAAGAAAGATAGTACAAAGGAGAGATTGTGAAAAAAATTTTAAAAAGCCAGGAATGACATCCTTGGGAAACCAATGTTTAAAGGATGAATGTGAGAAAGAAATATTGGCCGGGCACGGTGGCTCATGTCTGTAATCCCCACACTTTGGGAGGCCAAGGCAGGGGGATCACTTGAGGTCAGGAGTTTGAGACCAGCCTGGCCAACTGGTGAAACCCTGTCTCTATTAAAAATACAAAAATTAGCCAGGCGTCGTGGTGCATGCCTGTAATCCAGCTACTCAGGAGGCTGAGGCAGGAGAATTGCTTGAACCCGGGAGGCGGAGGTTATAGTGAGCTGAGATTGCTCCATTGCACTCCAGCCTGGATGATAGAGGGACACTCCATCTAAAAAAAAAAAGAAAGAAAGAAAGAAAGAAAAAGAAATATTTATACCAGATAACCTGAGTAAAAAGAGAGAAAGCAAAGCCTAGTCAAGACTCCCATGAAAACCTCAGAAAGACAATTCTAAGAAGTAGGGAATGAGCCGGTGTCAGCTGAGTGAAGTGGAGTAAGATAATGATGGAAGTGAGCCCTCTGAGTTTGGGAACATGTAGGACCTGAGTGTGAGCAGGTTTCACTCTAGCAGGTGTCACAGAAGCCAACTTGCAAGGCTGAAGACTGGTAAGGACAGAGGAACTGGAACCATAGTACCTTCAATTTCAAGAAATTTGGTTAAGAAAAAAAGCCCTCAATTATGCTGGTTAGAAGGAAGGCAGCCCCAATGGAGAGAATGTATTATTCATTCACTTATTTATTTGGATGGGATATATTTAATATATTTTTAAAGCTCAGGATGAACACCTAGCCTAAAACATGAGGTTTAAAACATATGAGTAAGGGAATATAACAAATCCTGGAGTAAGGTCTGATAATTAAATGGGAAGGAAGGGTTATGCAGCCAAGCACACAGGTGGATGCAGTGACCTTGAATTAGCCAATGGTTAATTTGTCTCTAACCCTAAAGAAAATGTGCAGGGATGGAAGAGTAAATTGGTATGAAGAGGGATGAGCCGTTGGTGTTCATACCTGGGCAATTTAAATTTTCTCAGTCCCAGAGGGGGTCGGTAATTGTTCCTAGGATGGGGAAACATGACATGTCAAAAATATGGGTCAGGAATTTCAGACAAAATGGCAGCGGGGGCTGTAGATCTGGAAGCCATCTGTAGTTCTGTACATGAGGGTAAGATCTCCGAGGCATAGTGTGAGATTTAAAAGAGGCAAACATTGAATCTTGAAGAACACTGATATTTGGGCTGAACAGAAGATAACAAGCATTCAAAGAAGACAGGGAGGTTTGGAAGGAGGAGTACCACAGAATCCAAGCAAAGCAAGAATACTAAGCAACTAAATGCTAACCAAAGTGAGATGCCAACATACTAAAGAAGATAAATTGGAATGATCAATTAATTCCTAAGACTTAGATACGTTAATGAAAGCACTTTTAGTTGCGCTGTAGTAAGATAAATTAAATACAGATTTTGTTCCTCAGAAGCCAGAATAGATCTTAGAAATGGTAGCCTCCCTTCCTCCCTTCCTTTACCTTTAAAAATTTTAAACTTAAAATGGAAGCTATTTGAATATATTTAAACACTGAGAGCAAACAAACAAATAAATGAACAAAAGCAAAAAATAGGAGAAATGTAAAAGTAGAAGAAAAGAAAATGCTGGACAAAATTAGATATATTTCTTTGAGATAGAAAATAAAGAGAAAAATATAGTTAGTTGTCGAGGGAGATGAGTTTTAAGGAGGAAGGAATTCCTGCCTGATAGCCTCTCTGTTCTCTGAAGTTGTCTACCCAGAGAACACAGAGATGGACACTTAAAAAGTGTAGTAGATGCAAAAAACAGCGCTGACAAAAAAAGGGGGAAAGGAGTTAATGCCTAAAGAAACAACAAAAGGAATTCAGGCCGGGCGCGGTGGCTCATGCCTGTAATCCCAGCACTTTGGGAGGCTGAGGTGGGCGGATCACGAGGTCAAGAGATCGAGACCATCCTGGCCAACATGGTGAAACCGCATGCCTACTAAAAATACAAAAATTAGCTGGGTGTGGTGGTGTGTGCCTGTAGTCCCAGCTACTTGGGAGGCTGAGGCAGGAGGATCACTTGAACCCGGGAGGCGGAGGTTGCACTTTAGCCTGGCAACAGGGCAAGACTCTGTCTCCAAAAAAATAGCTCAGCAAGCCCTGCAAAAAGTGAGGGTATATTACTCTGTTCTATAAATAGAAAATATTAATCATATAAATCATGCAAAATATCCATTATTTAAACATAACTTTCATAATCTCCTGCAGAACCTTGCTTCAGATGTTGAACCCTGAAAGTGATTGGCAGAATGCCATGCCCATTTAAAAAACCTGAGGTTGGCTTTATTAAAACTAAAGAAACACTGAAGCTCATTACATTTCATATGTTTGAAACAACAGAATTCAAAGTAATGACAGTCAATAAACAGAGGAACAAGTCAAAGTAGGATTGTCTAGAAAGCAAAATTTCTTGACCACACTGATCTTAAATTTAGTCACCCTTATTATCTATAAGCTAACCTAAAACTTTCAGGAGTTCAGGTTAGATGCACCCCTCAAATGCTATGACGGGTGGCTTTGTCTTGACTTACACTTTTTATCCTCTTTAAACTTCCTTCTTAGCTCCTTCGTGATTGATTACTTCTCTAACAAAGCCAACTCTTTCAGTAACCTGGGAAAAGGTTTAAAACAGCATGGAATCATCCAGTGATTTCACCTGCCTGCATTTGTATTAAAGACATGCAAAGACTTTTTAGAGGCCAGGTGTGATGGCTCACGCCTGTAATCCCAGCACTTTGGCAAGCAGAGGTGGGTGAATCACTTGAGCTTAGGAGTTCGAGACCAGCCTGGGCAACATAGTGAGACCCCCCCCCCCGTCTCTCCAAAATAATAATAGTAATAATAATAATACACATTAACCAGGCATGGTGGTGTGTGTCTATAGTCCCAGCAACTTGCGAGGCTGAGGTGGGAGGATCCCTTGAGTCCAGGAGGCGGAAGTTGCAATGAGCCGAGATTGTGCCACTCACTGCCCTCCAGACTGGGTGACATAGCCAAATACTCTCCAAAAAAAAAAAGAAAAAGTAAACCAAAACAACAACAACAAAAAACTTTTTAGAACCATGTTTGGTAAACTGTATGTACTTGACTAATACTAGTTATTTACAAAACACTGAATTGAGTGAAATACTATGTGTGGGTGTCTCTCCCAAAATGAATCAGAAACTTGGCACATTGGCTACAAATGCTTTGAAATGTCTCTCAAATGAACAATTTCTAGATATTGCATTTTAGAAATGAAATAACAGCATCAGATAATTGGCAGCCAAGTCATTTTCCCAAGTACTGATGCCAAGTACATGGCAGACATCCACCATGGGTTGATGTAGATCAAAAGGGGCTGAGACACCATCTCATGCTTATAGAATTTCAGAATTAGAGACATTAGGAAGGGGAAAGTCAGCATCATTTGCCATGTTAAAGCCACACCTTGTCCACTGAGCAACTTTTCCTCACTAACCAGGCCCCCATCATCCCATCCTTATTTGCCATCCTTTATGGATTTCTTATAGTCCCTATGCATGCCAAATTGGTCAAAACCAAGTGCCTCACTGCAGTTACAATGGCTGGCTTGGGGTCTTCCTGGTGGTGACAAGTCTCTTTGCTATGATGTGCCTAACCAGCCAGGATTTTGTCCCCTACTCAGGATCCACTCCCTGGGCTTGCATGAGTGACCCATCTATAAAATTAAACAAAAGAGAAAAATATGTACCTACTACTTTGAGATGAGAGGGGAGCCACACATCTCTTTCCCTTCCTGGACATCCCCTTTCCAAAGCCCTAATTTTTCTTCTGTTATTAGATTTTACTATACCCTCTGATCATTCAGAACACTGAGCTTCTTAACAAAAGAAACTTCTGAGTTGAAATACAGTTTTTTAAATGCATGAGCACTTCTAGGACTTTGAAAGGCTCGAAATAACGTATCCAGGCTCTCTGGAACACATAATCCATATACACATGAAGAAATGACTTGGAGCTCATAGTAGGTAGAAGGAGGAAAAGGGCAATTGACTCCTCATGTTCAACTCTGGGTAACACGGATGGAGTGGAGATTTTAAACTGCAATGTTATTGTGAATTTTCCAGTAATCTACATCTCTGAATTGCAAATACTGGAAACCAATTCTGCCTTCCTGCTTCACACTGACAGCAACACTTTGCTTGCCCACATCTGAGACCTTGTGGCTTTTGATTCATTCTGTTGTTGATGCTTCCTCTTTTGTTTTCTCAAAATGTAAATATTGTTCTGTCTGCATTCTAATTGCTGGTCTTGGTGTCTTATTGAGTATGAGGGCTGCGGTAACTCAGATGCCTCAGGATCCCTTGCTATGTGCTGAGATTTTCTGTCTTATGACATTAGCTTGGCATAGCTGACAGCCACTCTGTTCCTATGCTCCTGACTAAATTGCAGTTATGTCTTTAATTGAAACCCAGTATTATTTTATTCCTCTCTGCAGAGAGGAAACCCAGAACTATCATTCTGTACACACACCAAACCACAGGAGCCTGAGTGAGGGTCCGTAATGACAGAGCCTCCTACACAGCACATTTGCTAGCTTTCTACTAATTGCCCTAATTTTCTTTGTCTAGACTAACTTATTGCATTGAAGAGCTCCTTCTCCAAAAGGGGGGATAAAGGAGCACCGTGAGTCCTTCAATTGCTGCCAAGTGAAGAGGGGAGAAAAACATGGCTAGGACCAAGAAAACAAACAAAACAGGATCAGGGGATTTGTCCTTGAATGGGCTGTTTCCTAGAGCACATATTGGTTTAAAACTGAACTGAGAGATTCTGTTCTAGTACTAGAATCACTACCATTAACAGCAAGGAACACAAACAGCACATAAGCCAAAAGAAGAATGGTACTTTTTTTTTTGAGATGGAGTCTCACTCTGTCATCAATTTGGAGTGCAGTGGCGCGATCTCGGCTCACTGCAACCTCTGCCTACCGGGTTCAAGCAATTCTCCTGCCTCAACCTCCCGAGTAGCTGGGACTATAGGCATGCACCACCAAGCCCGGCTAATTTTTGTATTTTTAGTACAGACAGGGTTTCACCATGTAGGCCAAGGTGGTCTTGATCTCCTGACCTCATGATCTGCCAGCCTCAGCCTCCCCAAGTGCTGGGAATACAGGCATGAGCCACCACGCCTGCTGGATAGTACTTCTTAAAAGAAGATAGTTACTAAGGAGAAAGATGGCACTCATTAATCAGTTTGTCGCCTTCCAGCATTCTGGACCTTACCCAACAATGAGAACTGAGAACTCTCCTGTTTGTTCTGCTTTTGTGGCATCTTCCTAGTTTGGCTTTCCAGATTGAAAGAATCTGGAATACCCTGTGGAATACCCTGCCTTCTCTTTGGCTCACACCAATGGTGAATACTAAGAGAAATTTAATATTTGGCCATAAACCCTTTTGAAACTTCCCTGGGATAAAAGGGTGGGATCAGCTTGAATAATAGCAGGTTGCCTTTTCACCGTTCTTAAAAGTCTGAGTCGAAATGAACGTTGATGCTTCCAGATCGCATGGCCTCAGAACTAAGAAGAGGAGCCCCACAGGGTCCACGGATTGACCCAGTGGATTGAAAGAACACAGGGCAAGGCTGGAGCTGCCCTTCAGTTCAACATGCCAAAGCCTTGGCAACAATAGGACTGACCAGGGGCCCTAGAAAAAGGGCCAAGGGTCCTTTGCTTGTGGGACAGTCTCTTTAGCCAAATGTTCAGTGCCTTCTGGCTAACTCACTTCCCACTTCCCACTTCTCTTCTGTTCACTACCTTACATTTTCTCCTGTACTTGCCACGTTCAAAGACTGATTGGTTTCCTAGAATATGATGATGGGTTTCATTTTACTGCTGTCTTTTGCGTCAATTATGTTTCCCTTGATGGATCTACTTTTGCATTTGGTTGCACTAACTCTCAGTGGGCCACAAATTTCAAGGGTCTTTTTTCCCTGGATTTTTTTTTTTCATGTTTACACGTTGTACATGGTAAGAATTTTTTTTCTTTTTGGAGTAAGTATACTGATGAATTCTCAAACTGGGCATAAATTGAAGAACTGATGCAATGTCTTCTTTCCAGCAGGACAAGGAAGTGGCTTGGATTTCTGTTTCTGAATCTGAGGGAACCACTCAGGCAAGAAGGGTCAGTTTGTGTCACTGGTCCTAGGTTGGGTGCAGAGAATCCAGAATGGCAGTACACAGTTGGCTGTGAGCAATGCCATCACTGTCTTTATCACTCCTATCTCCACGTCTCTACTCTGGACTCCATTTCTGGGAGAGGAAACGATATATTGATGACATTAATGGTTTTTAACTGGTTGTGATTTTGCCCCTCAGGGGACATTTGTCAATGTTTGAAGGCATTTTTGGCCATCGCCAATATGAGGGCTGCTACTGAAACCTAGAAGGTTGAGGCCAGGGAGGATGCTGAACATCCTGCAATGCACAAGACAATCCTCCACAACAAAACACCATCCTGTCCCTTGTCAATAACATCAAAATTGAGAAAACATAGATAAGATGTGCTACCTGATCACATCTCTCCAGACCTGTGGAATTCAGAGATATCTCTAACAAATCCACAGTAATTGATTCATCATTTTAATATCTAAGGAGCTGATATATTTTTCTCAGAAGGCTTGGTCACACTTTGGATTTTTTTTCACTCAGTTTTGACAGAATTTGAATTATCTGATGGTTTGGCATAAGAAGATTATGAATCAAGCTAATCTGCCGTGAAACTTTGCTATGCTTCTGATTTGAGACAAAGATACTGTAATATTTTGTGCTTATCAGGTTTTTATCTTGCAAGGTATATTAAAGCCTCCTAGTACATTGAAGGTTCTTGCAAAATTATTTGATCTTCTCTGAGAAAGAAAGCACTCTCTCCACTCTTAGAAGTTCTGTAAGATCCCACCAAAAATATCACCTTTTTGTGAAGCCTCTTGCTTTCCTTCCTATCCATTGTCAAGATCCCCTAAAATATCAATTCCTCTGGGAAGCCTCCCAAAATGTCCTAGGCTGCTCTCCTTCTGAGGTTTCAAAAGCATTTCCTAGATCACTCTTGTCATGATTATTTGACTATTGTGTTATATCCCCCATCAGATTGTGAATCACCTAAGGCTAGGGCCAGGCTTGCTTCACTTTAAGACTGCTCTACAGCCGAGGACAGCAATCAGAGAAAATGCACTGTAAAATGTGTTAGGTAATCTATTAGTCTGTCCTCATGCTGCTAATAAAAAGACATACCTGAAACTGTGTAATTTATAAAGGAAGGAGGTTTAATTGACTCACAGTTCCACATGGCTGGGGAGGACTCACAATCAAGGCAGAAGACAAATGAGGAGCAAAGTCACGTCTTACATGGTGGTAAGCAGGAGAATTTGTTCAGGGGAACTCCCATATATAAAACCATCAGATCTGGTGAGACTTATTCACTACCATGATAACACTAGGGGGGAACCACCCTTATGATTCAATTATCTCTACCTGCCCTTGCCCTTGAAACATGGGGATTATTACAATTCAAGGTGAGATTTGGGAGGGTCACAGCCAGGTAAGGAGTCTAACAATTCCCACAAAAAATTCTATTTAGTTTTAGGAACAAGGCATACCTTCTAAAAAATTGATGTAAACACAAAATACACCATCAAGGGCAGCTTACTATATTAAACCTACCTTCACATTGATCTTTTATAGAAATTACTAAGTAATTATATTTCAAAAGGGATTGATACATAGGTCTAACGCTTTTTTTGACACTTGATATCTTAAGAGAAATGCCCTATATAATGTGAGACTATTATAATTTTAAAAGTACACTATTTGTTTTTCAATGGAAACAAGCACAGAACTTAAGAGTGACCCTCTATATCTACGGGTTCCACATTCATGGGTTCAACCAACCTCAGATCGAAAATATTCAGGAAAATTCCACGGTTATAAAAAGCAAAACTTGAGTTTGCTGTGCATCAAGTACTACCTTGAATCCATGCAAATGAAGTGATGTATAGACACTGTGTTAGATATTGTAAGTAATCTAGAGGTGATTTAAAGTAGAAGAAAGACTGTGCATAGCTTATATGCAAATACTAGGCCATTTTATATGAAGGACTTGAGAATCCACTGATTTTGGTATCACTGAGAGATGAGGTCCTAGAACCAACCCCGATGGCTACAAAGGAACAAGTGTATTCAAAATACTCCAACTGTGTCTTGAAAAACTCTTTATATCAATCCAGGCTATGTGATTTCTATTTATAAGAAAAATGATTTCATTCCTCTGTTTTTAACCATTTTCAAAGC
>NC_044556.1:104893597-104919781 GCF_007565055.1 Rhinopithecus roxellana | reverse complement strand
TTTCTTTCTTTCTTCTTTCTTTCTTTCTTTCTTCTGTTTCTTTTCTTCTTTCTTTCTTCTTTCTTTCTTTTCTTTCTTTTTTTCTATCTTTCTTTCTCTTTCTTTCTTTCTTTCTTTCTTAATGGAGCCTCACTTACTCTGTCAACCAGGCTGGGGTGCAGTACCGTGATCTTGGCTCACTGCAACCTCTGCCTCCCAGGTTTAAGAGATTCTCCTGCCTCAGCCTTCCAAGTAGCTGGGATTATAGGTGTGTGCCACCATGACTGGCTAATTTTAGTTGTATTTTTTAGTAGAGATAGGGTTTCACCATGTTGGCCAGGCCGGTCTTGAACTTCTAAGCTCAAGTGATCCGCCTGCCTCAGCTTCCCAAAGTACTGGGATTACAGGCATGAGCCACCGTGCCTGGCCAGCAACAAATTCTGCTTAGAGAAATTGGAAGAGTTTGTGGAGAAATTAGCAAGAAAATTAACAGTTGTTAATCCGTTCTGTATTAAACATTATTTATTCATCCTTAAAATAATAACTAATCTGCATTACTGATTAAACAACTTAGAATTTTTTGTTTCATTTTGTGCAAAGCAGCAGTGCTCTGGATGCACCAAAGGGATATATAATTCTGAGGATATAGGAAAAAATCAACTGAAATACACTCTTCCTGTTCTACTCTACACTCAGTTGCTCAATGTTACACTCTGATGCCAGACGTGTGGGGCTTTTCCCCACATACCAAGCAAGCAATCAGTTCTGCAGTGAGCACTAACTGGGTGCCCTCAAACTCAATTCAATTCTGACACTATCTACCTGGAGATAGCATCAGATCCCACGGGTGAGGGCTCAATCCCACAAGACGATACCCCCCTGATGCCAAGCATTAAGTCCTATGTTGTCTTACCTGTGCTCCTGACCCATCATTTATAAATTGGGGGTCAACTAATTTTGCTACAGCAGCACACAGAACTCAGGGAAACACTTCACTTACATTTACTGGTTTATTTGAAAGGATGTAGATGAAGAGACATATAGGACAAGGCATGCAGGAAGAGGCGTGGAGCTTCCAGGCCCTCTCTGGGAGCCACTCTCTAGGAAACTCCACATGTCCAACTATCCAGAAGCCCTGAGAACCCCTTTTGGGGGATTTTGTGGAGGCTTAATTACATAAGCATGATTGATTTAGTCACTGGTCATCGGTGATGAACTTAACCTTCAGCCTCTCTCCCCTTCCCAGTGGTTGGAGGATGGGGCTGAAAGTCCCAACCCTCTAATCCTGCTGTGGTCTTTCCATTGACCAGCCACCATCCTGAACCTATCCAGGATCCTCCACCCATCAGACAACATCAGCAGACAGAAAGATCCTCCTTTCATTTGGAGAGCCCAAGGATTTTAGGAGCTGTGCATCAGGAAACTAGGAGGAAGACCAAATATGTATTTCACAATATCACAATAACATTTGATCTTATTTTTTCTCTTTATGAAATGAATTGGTGTGAGTAACTTGAGTTTTGAACTTTGAAAATTGAGAATTTTCACAGACTGAAAGAATGAGAAGATCCAGAGAGGCCTGATAGTTGAGTTGTTTGTAACATATATGTAAATTATACATAAAACAACACTGGCTTTGTAGATAGAGAAAGGGAACAGAGTAGTGGCAGTCAAGATACTAAAATAACGTATTTTGAAATTCCAAAGATCACAAAAGAAATGAAGTGAAAGAGATGTGTGAAGAGGTGTGGACAGCTTTGAAAATGGTTAAAAACAGAGGAATGAAATCATTTTTCTTATAAATAGAAATCACATAGCCTGGATTGATATAAAGAGTTTTTCAAGACACAGTTGGAGTATTTTGAATACACTTGTTCCTTTGTAGCCATCGGGGTTGGTTCTAGGACCTCATCTCTCAGTGATACCAAAATCAGTGGATTCTCAAGTCCTTCATATAAAATGGCCTAGTATTTGCATATAAGCTATGCACAGTCTTTCTTCTACTTTAAATCACCTCTAGATTACTTACAATATCTAACACAGTGTCTATACATCACTTCATTTGCATGGATTCAAGGTAGTACTTGATGCACAGCAAACTCAAGTTTTGCTTTTTATAACCGTGGAATTTTCCTGAATATTTTCGATCTGAGGTTGGTTGAACCCATGAATGTGGAACCCGTAGATATAGAGGGTCACTCTTAAGTTCTGTGCTTGTTTCCATTGAAAAACAAATAGTGTACTTTTAAAATTATAATAGTCTCACATTATATAGGGCATTTCTCTTAAGATATCAAGTGTCAAAAAAAGCGTTAGACCTATGTATCAATCCCTTTTGAAATATAATTACTTAGTAATTTCTATAAAAGATCAATGTGAAGGTAGGTTTAATATAGTAAGCTGCCCTTGATGGTGTATTTTGTGTTTACATCAATTTTTTAGAAGGTATGCCTTGTTCCTAAAACTAAATAGAATTTTTTGTGGGAATTGTTAGACTCCTTACCTGGCTGTGACCCTCCCAAATCTCACCTTGAATTGTAATAATCCCCATGTTTCAAGGGCAAGGGCAGGTAGAGATAATTGAATCATAAGGGTGGTTCCCCCCTAGTGTTATCATGGTAGTGAATAAGTCTCACCAGATCTGATGGTTTTATATATGGGAGTTCCCCTGAACAAATTCTCCTGCTTACCACCATGTAAGACGTGACTTTGCTCCTCATTTGTCTTCTGCCTTGATTGTGAGTCCTCCCCAGCCATGTGGAACTGTGAGTCAATTAAACCTCCTTCCTTTATAAATTACACAGTTTCAGGTATGTCTTTTTATTAGCAGCATGAGGACAGACTAATAGATTACCTAACACATTTTACAGTGCATTTTCTCTGATTGCTGTCCTCGGCTGTAGAGCAGTCTTAAAGTGAAGCAAGCCTGGCCCTAGCCTTAGGTGATTCACAATCTGATGGGGGATATAACACAATAGTCAAATAATCATGACAAGAGTGATCTAGGAAATGCTTTTGAAAACCTCAGAAGGAGAGCAGCCTAGGACATTTTGGAGGCTTCCAGAGGAATTGATATTTTAGTGGGATCTTGGACAATGGATAGGAAGGAAAGCAGAGGCTTCACAAAAAAGGTGATATTTTTTGGTGGGATCTTACAGAACTTCTAAGAGTGGAGAGAGTGCTTTCTTTTCTCAGAGAAGATCAAATAATTTTGCAAGAACCTTCAATGTACTAGGAGGCTTTAATATACCTTGCAAGATAAAAACCTGATAAGCACAAAATATTACAGTATCTTTGTCTCAAATCAGAAGCATAGCAAAGTTTCACGGCAGATTAGCTTGATCATAATCTTCTTATGCCAAACCATCAGATAATTCAAATTCTGTCAAAACTGAGTGAAAAAAATCCAAAGTGTGACCAAGCCTTCTGAGAAAATATATCAGCTCCTTAGATATTAAAATGATGAATCAATTACTGTGGATTTGTTAGAGATATCTCTGAATTCCACAGGTCTGGAGAGATGTGATCAGGTAGCACATCTATCTATGTTTTCTCAATTTTGATGTTATTGACAAGGGACAGGATGGTGTTTTTGTTGTGGAGGATTGTCTTGTGCATTGCAGGATGTTCAGCATCCCTCCCTGGCCTCAACCTTCTAGGTTTCAGTAGCAGCCCTCATATTGGCGATGGCCAAAAATGCCTTCAAACATTGACAAATGTCCCCTGAGGGGCAAATCACAACCAGTTAAAAACCATTAATGTCATCAATATATCGTTTCCTCTCCCAGAAATGGAGTCCAGAGTAGAGACGTGGAGATAGGGAGTGATAAAGACAGTGATGGCCTTGCTCCCAGCCAACTGTGTTACTGCCATTCTGGATCTCTGCACCCAACCTAGGAACAGTGACACAAACTGACCCTTCTTGCCTGAGTGGTTCCCTCCGATTCAGAAACAGAACTCCAAGCCACTTCCTTGTCCTGCTGGAAAGAAGACATTGCATCAGTTCTTCAATTTATGCCCCAGTTTTGAGAATTCATCAGTTATACTTACTCCAAAAAGAAAAAAAATTCTTACCATGTACAACGTGGTAAACATGAAAAAAAAACATCCAGGGAAGGAAAAAAGACCCTTGAAATTTGTGGCCCACTGAGAGTTAGTGCAACCAAATGCAAAAGTAGCATCCATCAAGGGCAACATGATTGACGCAAAAAGACAGCAGTAAAATGAAACCCATAATCATATTCTAGGAAACCAATCAGTCTTTGAACGTGGCAAGTACAGGAGAAAATGTAAGGTAGTGAACAGAAGAGAGAAGTGGGAAGTGAGTTAGCCAGAAGGCACTGAACATTTGGCTAAAGAGAATGTCCACAAGCAAAGGACCCTGGCCCTTTTTCTAGGGCCCCTGGCCAGTCCTATTGTTGCCAAGGCTTTGGCATGTTGAACTGAAGGGCAGCTCCAGCTTGCCCTGTGTTCTTTCAATCCACTGGGTCAATCCGTGGCCCCTGTGCGGGCTCCTAATCTTCTTAGTTCTGAGGCATGCGATCTGGAAGCATCAACGTTCATTTCGACTCAGACTTTAAGAACGGTTGAAAAGGCAACCTGCTATTATTCAAGCTGATCCCCCCCTTTTATCCCAGGGAAGTTTCAAAAGGGTTTATGGCCAAGATATTAAATTTCTCTTAGTATTTCACCATTGGTGTGAGACAAAGAGAAGGCAGGGTATTCCACAGGGTTATTCCAGATTCTTTCAATCTGGAAAGCCAAATAGGAAGATGCCACAAAAGCAGAACAAACAGGGAGAGTTCTCATCATTGTTGGGTAAGGTCCAGAATGCTGGAAGGCGACAAACTGATTAATGAGTGCCATCTTTCTCCTTAGTAACTATCTTCTTTTAAGAAGTACTATCCAGCAGGCGTGGTGGCTCATGCCTGTATTCCCAGCACTTGGGGAGGCTGAGGCTGGCAGATCATGAGGTCAGGAGATCAAGACCACCTTGGCCTACATGGTGAAACCCTGTCGTACTAAAAATACAAAAATTAGCCGGGCTTGGTGGTGCATGCCTATAGTCCAGCTACTCGGGAGGTTGAGGCAGGAGAATTGCTTGAACCCGGTAGGCAGAGGTTGCAGTGAGCCGAGATCGCGGCCACTGCACTCCAAATTGATGACAGAGTGAGACTCCATCTCAAAAAAAAAAAGTTACCATTCTTCTTTTGGCTTATGTGCTGTTTGGTTCCTTGCTGTAATGGTAGTGATTTCTAGTCTTACTAGAACAGAATCTCTCAGTTCAGTTTTAAACCAATATGTGCTCTAGGAAACAGCCCATTCAAGGACAAATCCCCTGATCCTGTTTTGTTTGTTTTCTTGTCCTAGCCATGTTTTTCTCCCCTCTTCACTGGCAGCAATGAAGGACTCACGGTGCTCCTTTATCCCCCCTTTTGGAGAAGGAGCTCTTCAATGCAATAAGTTAGTCTAGACAAAGAAAATTAGGCAATTAGTAGAAAGCTAGCAAATGTGCTGTGTAGGAGGCTCTGTCATTACGGACCCTCACTCAGGCTCCTGTGGTTTGGTGTGTGTACAGAATGATAGTTCTGGGTTTCCTCTCTGCAGAGAGGAATAAAATAATACTGGGTTTCAATTAAAGACATAACTGCAATTTAGTCAGGAGCATAGGAACAGAGTGGCTGTCAGCTATGCCAAGCTAATGTCATAAGACAGAAAATCTCAGCACATAGCAAGGGATCCTGAGGCATCTGAGTTACCGCAGCCCTCATACTCAATAGACACCAGACCAGGCAAATTAGAATGCAGACAGAACAAATATTTACATTTGAGAAAACAAAAGAGGAAAGCATCAACACAGAATGAATCAAAAGCCACAAGGTCTCAGATTGTGGGCAAGCAAAGTGTTGCTGTCAGTGTGATGAAGCAGGAGGCAGAATTGGTTTCCAGTATTTGCAATTCAGAGATGTAGATTACTGGGAAACTTCACAATAACATTGCAGTTTTAAATCTCCACTCCATCAGTGTTCCCCAGAGTTGAACATGAGGAGTCAATTGCCCTTTTCCTCCTTCTACCTACTATGAGCTCCAAGTCATTTCTTCATGTGTATAGGATTATGTGTCCGAGAGCCTGGATACGTTATTTCGAGCCTTTCAAAGTCCTAGAAGTGCTCATGCATTTAAAAAACTGTATTTCAACTCAGAAGTTTCTTTTGTTAAGAAGCTCAGTGTTCTGAATGATACGAGGGTATAGTAAAATCTAATAACAGAAGAAAAATTAGGGCTTTGGAAAGGGGATGTCCAGGAAGGGAAAAGAGATGTGTGGCTCCCCCTCTCATCTCAAAGTAGTAGGTACATATTTTTTCTCTTTTGTTTAATTTTAATAGATGGGTCACTCATGCAAGCCCAGGGAGTGGATCCTGAGTAGGGGACAAAATCCTGGCTGGTTAGGCACATCATAGCAAAGAGACTTGTCACCACCAGGAAGACCCCAAGCCAGCCATTGTAACTGCAGTGAGGCACTTGGTTTTGACCAATTTGGCATGCATAGGGCTACTATAAGAAATCCATAAAGGATGGCAAATAAGGATGGATGATGGGGGCCTGGTTAGTGAGGAAAAGTTGCTCAGTGGACAAGGTGTGGCTTTAACATGGCAAATGATGCTGACTTTCCCCTTCCTAATGTCTCTAATTCTGAAATTCTATAAGCATGAGATGGTGTCTCAGCCCCTTTTGATCTACATCAACCCATGGTGGATGTCTGCCATGTACTTGGCATCAGTACTTGGGAAAATGACTTGGCTGCCAATTATCTGATGCTGTTATTTCATTTCTAAAATGCAATATCTAGAAATTGTTCATTTGAGAGACATTTCAAAGCATTTGTAGCCAATGTGCCAAGTTTCTGATTCATTTTGGGAGAGACACCCACACATAGTATTTCACTCAATTCAGTGTTTTGTAAATAACTAGTATTAGTCAAGTACATACAGTTTACCAAACATGGTTCTAAAAAGTTTTTTGTTGTTGTTGTTTTGGTTTACTTTTTCTTTTTTTTTTTGGAGAGTATTTGGCTATGTCACCCAGTCTGGAGGGCAGTGAGTGGCACAATCTCGGCTCATTGCAACTTCCGCCTCCTGGACTCAAGGGATCCTCCCACCTCAGCCTCGCAAGTTGCTGGGGACTATAGACACACACCACCATGCCTGGTTAATGTTTGTATTATTATTATTACTATTATTATTATTTTGGAGAGACGGGGGGGGTCTCACTATGTTGCCCAGGCTGGTCTCGAACTCCTAAGCTCAAGTGATTCACCCACCTCTGCTTGCCAAAGTGCTGGGATTACAGGCGTGAGCCATCACACCTGGCCTCTAAAAAGTCTTTGCATGTCTTTAATACAAATGCAGGCAGGTGAAATCACTGGATGATTCCATGCTGTTTTAAACCTTTTCCCAGGTTACTGAAAGAGTTGGCTTTGTTAGAGAAGTAATCAATCACGAAGGAGCTAAGAAGGAAGTTTAAAGAGGATAAAAAGTGTAAGTCAAGACAAAGCCACCCGTCATAGCATTTGAGGGGTGCATCTAACCTGAACTCCTGAAAGTTTTAGGTTAGCTTATAGATAATAAGGGTGACTAAATTTAAGATCAGTGTGGTCAAGAAATTTTTGCTTTCTAGACAATCCTACTTTGACTTGTTCCTCTGTTTATTGACTGTCATTACTTTGAATTCTGTTGTTTCAAACATATGAAATGTAATGAGCTTCAGTGTTTCTTTAGTTTTAATAAAGCCAACCTCAGGTTTTTTAAATGGGCATGGCATTCTGCCAATCACTTTCAGGGTTCAACATCTGAAGCAAGGTTCTGCAGGAGATTATGAAAGTTATCGTTTAAATAATGGATATTTTGCATGATTTATATGATTAATATTTTCTATTTATAGAACAGAGTAATATACCCTCACTTTTTGCAGGGCTTGCTGAGCTATTTTTTTGGAGACAGAGTCTTGCCCTGTTGCCAGGCTAAAGTGCAACCTCCGCCTCCCGGGTTTCAAGTGATCCTCCTGCCTCAGCCTCCCAAGTAGCTGGGACTACAGGCACACACCACCACACCCAGCTAATTTTTGTATTTTTAGTAGGCATGCGGTTTCACCATGTTGGCCAGGATGGTCTCGATCTCTTGACCTCGTGATCCGCCCACCTCAGCCTCCCAAAGTGCTGGGATTACAGGCATGAGCCACCGCGCCCGGCCTGAATTCCTTTTGTTGTTTCTTTAGGCATTAACTCCTTTCCCCCTCTTTTTTTGTCAGCGCTGTTTTTTGCATCTACTACACTTTTTAAGTGTCCATCTCTGTGTTCTCTGGGTAGACAACTTCAGAGAACAGAGAGGCTATCAGGCAGGAATTCCTTCCTCCTTAAAACTCATCTCCCTCGACAACTAACTATATTTTTCTCTTTATTTTCTATCTCAAAGAAATATATCTAATTTTGTCCAGCATTTTCTTTCTTTCTTCTACTTTTACATTTCTCCTATTTTTTGCTTTTGTTCATTTATTTGTTTGTTTGCTCTCAGTGTTTAAATATATTCAAATAGCTTCCATTTTAAGTTTAAAATTTTAAAGGTAAAGGAAGGGAGGAAGGGAGGCTACCATTTCTAAGATCTATTCTGGCTTCTGAGGAACAAATCTGTATTTAATTTATCTTACTACAGCGCAACTAAAAGTGCTTTCATTAACGTATCTAAGTCTTAGGAATTAATTGATCATTCCAATTTATCTTCTTTAGTATGTTGGCATCTCACTTTGGTTAGCATTTAGTTGCTTAGTATTCTTGCTTTGCTTGGATTCTGTGGTACTCCTCCTTCCAAACCTCCCTGTCTTCTTTGAATGCTTGTTATCTTCTGTTCAGCCCAAATATCAGTGTTCTTCAAGATTCAATGTTTGCCTCTTTTAAATCTCACACTATGCCTCGAGATCTTACCCTCATGTACAGAACTACAGATGGCTTCCAGATCTACAGCCCCCGCTGCCATTTTGTCTGAAATTCCTGACCCATATTTTTGACATGTCATGTTTCCCCATCCTAGGAACAATTACCGACCCCCCTCTGGGACTGAGAAAATTTAAATTGCCCAGGTATGAACACCAACGGCTCATCCCTCTTCATACCAATTTACTCTTCCATCCCTGCACATTTTCTTTAGGGTTAGAGACAAATTAACCATTGGCTAATTCAAGGTCACTGCATCCACCTGTGTGCTTGGCTGCATAACCCTTCCTTCCCATTTAATTATCAGACCTTACTCCAGGATTTGTTATATTCCCTTACTCATATGTTTTAAACCTCATGTTTTAGGCTAGGTGTTCATCCTGAGCTTTAAAAATATATTTAAATATATCCCATCCAAATAAATAAGTGAATGAATAATACATTCTCTCCATTGGGGCTGCCTTCCTTCTAACCAGCATAATTGAGGGCTTTTTTTTCTTAACCAAATTTCTTGAAATTGAAGGTACTATGGTTCCAGTTCCTCTCGTCCTTACCAGTCTTCAGCTCCTTGCAAGTTGGCTTCTGTGACACCTGCTAGAGTGAAACCTGCTCACACTCAGGTCCTACATGTTCCCAAACTCAGAGGGCTCACTTCCATCATTATCTTACTCCACTTCACTCAGCTGACACCGGCTCATTCCCTACTTCTTAGAATTGTCTTTCTGAGGTTTTCATGGGAGTCTTGACTAGGCTTGCTTTCTCTCTTTTTACTCAGGTTATCTGGTATAAATATTTCTTTTTCTTTCTTTTCTTTCTTTCTTTCTTTTTTTTTTAGATGGAGTGTCCCTCTATCATCCAGGCTGGAGTGCAATGGAGCAATCTCAGCTCACTATAACCTCCGCCTCCCGGGTTCAAGCAATTCTCCTGCCTCAGCCTCCTGAGTAGCTGGATTACAGGCATGCACCACGACGCCTGGCTAATTTTGTATTTTTAATAGAGACAGGGTTTCACCAGTTGGCCAGGCTGGTCTCAAACTCCTGACCTCAAGTGATCCCCCTGCCTTGGCCTCCCAAAGTGTGGGGATTACAGACATGAGCCACCGTGCCCGGCCAATATTTCTTTCTCACATTCATCCTTTAAACATTGGTTTCCCAAGGATGTCATTCCTGGCTTTTTAAAATTTTTTTCACAATCTCTCCTTTGTACTATCTTTCTTCTTTACAAATTCACAGAAATGTTGTAGTTAAAAAAACAAAAACAAACAAAAAACTGGTTTTGAGAACCTAAACAAAGCTCAGCTCTCTACTCACTTTTACTAACAACACAACTGTGGATAAGTTGCATTATGTCTTTAAGCATTAGTTGTCACCTCTGTAAAGGGAAGTGTTCATATGAGCTCAGATTTTTATCATGGGTACAATGGATATAACATACGCAGTAATATAAAGTATTAATGCCTGTACTTAGTAAGTGCTTACAACTATAGTTTTATTATTGTTATTGTTTATAAATAAATTTTTTATAATAAATTTATTTTATTAAAATAAATTATTTTATTATTTATAAATAAATTATAAATATAAATTAGGCTTATAAATAAAAAATAAAATTATAAATAAATGCATAATATATAATATAAAAATATATGACCATAATATATAATATATAATTATATTATATATTATAATATATGAATATATTATAATATAATATATAATCATATAATATATAATATATAAAATATATAATATAATTATTTTCTATATTATAATATATAAATATATAATGTAATATAATTATATGACATATAATTATTTAATATAACATCATATAATTATATATTATATATAATATGTAATATAATATAATTATATATTATAATTACATTGAACTAATAGCTGTATGTTATAGACTCAAATCTACCATCTTAAACAGAGTCCTCTCTGAGTTCAGATTTATTTATTTATTTTTTTTTTTTTTGAGACGGAGTCTTGCTCTGCCACCCAGGCTGGAGTGCAGTGGCCGGATCTCAGCTCACTGCAAGCTCCGCCTCCCGGGTTCACGCCATTCTCCTGTCTCAGCCTCCCGAGTAGCTGGGACTACAGGCGCCCGCCTCATCGCCCGGCTAGTTTTTTGTATTTTTTAGTAGAGACGGGGTTTCACCGTATTAGCCAGGATGGTCTCGATCTCCTGACCTCATGATCCGCCCGTCTCGGCCTCCCAAAGTGCTGGGATTACAGGCTTGAGCCACCGCGCCCGGCCAGAGTTCAGATTTATATAATAAATAGGTGTCTACTCAGATGTACCTCAATGATGCAATGTACAGAAACAGACAGATCATCTCTCTCTTCATCTCCAGACCCAGTCATCCTGCTGTCTTTCTTCCCTCAGTTGGTAGCTAAGTATCTGGCATCACCAAATTTTCCAAACCCAAAGATTCTAGCTTTCTCAACATATTTCTCTCTCTTCTTCCCACCCATACACCAACGTCTTGTTCAGGCCCTCATTTTCTCCTACCAGCGTGATTCCAGTAGCCTCCTAACTAGTCTCCTGCATTTTAGCTTTTCCTCATTTCAGTTCATCTTCCGTAGTATTGCACTCTCTTAACTGCAGATGTGGTGTCACACTTCTCAGAGCAAAACCCTTCCATGATTCCTCATAATTGATGTAAAACCCAATCTATTGAGTAGCACATATGTAGATTTCTCCATGACCTTGTCCCTGCCTTGCCTTTTATGTTTCAGTGAAAGCTGATTGTTTTTCTCACATTTTGTATGTTCTATTTCTTTGCTCATTCTGTTCTCCTCCTGAGATGCCTCACCCCTCTCTTCCTGAATCGTCCATCATCTGCACATTCTCTAAGATCTTTCTCAGGCTTGCCCCTGCTTCTTTATTCAACATCATAAAGTTAAACTGATTTCAATTTCAGGACTAGCCCATTCATTACTATTTTGGTGCATTTTCCACGTTTGATTCAAGTTATCTGTTTGCAACTCTGCCTTTCCAACAAATACTTGTCATCCAAAAGTAGCACCAGGTCTTACTTTACATATTTAATAGTAGTAACATTTTTCCATGTGAACTAAACATCACAGGCAACTCAAAAATGACATGCTCCTGATGGAATTGAGCCTTTCATCACAATTGTCCCCTCTTTCTGTAGACTAGTTTCCCAATAATGGAAGCAGTCACCATCCATTCTATCAGCCACACTGGAAACCCTGGAGGCACAGCCAATGGTATCTCAATATCTGTTCAACCACCAAAATCCTTTCTGTCTTGCCCACCCACCCTCCAAATATCTCTCAGATCCAACTGCTCTTCTATATCCCAACTGTTGATTCTTTCTTTGACTTTGTGGGGGGCTGTGTGTACTGCTAGATGCCAATCACTTTGTCCTACTATGCAAGCCACCTACTCCCCTTACCCCAGTTGTGCCTCCTCACTGCTTCCAATGGGACTTCCTTATTACATAAATAGATTATGCTTGAAATTCTCAAAGGACTCCCTCGTTTCTTCAGAATAGAGTTCTATAACGTTAGCATGAGATACCAAGGGCTTCTCAATTGTAGAGTTTTCCAGATTCAGCTCCAAGTATTGATCATGCCTTGTGTTCTTTAGCTATAGAGACCTACTTTCAATTCTCAGAACATGCGATGCCCTCACAAACCGCTAAACTCATCTGTTCTCTTTGCCAAGAATGACTTTCCTTTTCCCAACCTTTTCACAGCTAGTTCATTTCTATTAGTTCTTTAAGGGCCAATTCAGATATTCCTCCACTTCTTATTATTCTCATAGGAACTGATTTTCATTTTCCCAATCTCTACTCCCAGATCCCCCTTCTTCACACCTCAGGCATACCTGTCTCATACATCTCATAATGCTGACTACGTTGTATTGTAAGTGTTCCTTTTCCTGTCCAACTCCTCCACAAAATGCTGAGTTCTTTGTGAGTAGGTTCTGGATCATAGTCCCCTCTGTATCGCAGTATCAATCATCGTGCCTGCTGTACATGAGGACTTGCTTGTTACGGGTTGAATGAATAAACGAATGTAAATAAAGCTCAGAAAACTTAAATGACTTGAAGAGTATGAAGCGAAAACAGTGTACACGTTAAAGCAGAATGCTATAGCCAGTAAAGTGCACAGGTTCTGTGCATGATTTTGGGAAACAAAGAAACTGGGTTTGGCTCCTATCTTGGCTATTTACTAATTAACTATATTTAGATAGAGACTTAACTTCTCTAAGTATTTCTTCTCTATAAAATGGTGGTGATGATGATGATGATGATGCTTACCTGAGGTGGTTCTTGCCACTTATATATATATAACTTATATAAAGTGGTTATTCCAGTACTTGACATAAGATTGGCTCTCAGTAAATGTCACTTCTACTTCTTCCTTAAATCTGGCAGATTGCTTTAAATTGCACTTTTTATATTCATTAGTCTTTTAGTTAGAAATGATTGCAAGAATGAAACCCAATTGCGTAACTTTGGTTAACTTTGGGAAATTGGTATTAAGTTAGAGACTCATAGATTTATAGAGATGGAAGGGACAATTAAGATAATTTAGTTCAAGGTCAGGCGCTCTGGCTCACACCTGTAATCCCAGCACTTTGGGAGACCGAGGTGGGTGGATTGCCTGATGTCAGGAGTTCAAAACTAGCCTGACCAACATGGTGAAACCCCGTCTCTACTAAAAATACAAAAGTTAGCCGGGCATGGTGGTGTGCACCTGTAATCCCAGCTACTCAGGAGACTGAGGCAGGAGAATCACTTGAACCTGAGAGGTGGAGGTTGCAGTGAGCCAAGATTGTGCCACTGCACTCTAGCCTGCAGCCTGGGAGACAAGAGCAAGACTCTGTCTTAAAAAAAAAAAAAAAAAAAAAAAAAAAAAAAAAATTAGTTCAAAATCCTCACTTTTTATATAGGGAGGCTGAGGCAGGAGAATCGCTTGAACCCGGGAGGTGGAGGTTGCAGTGAGCCGAGATCACGCCATTGTGCTCCAGCCTGGGCAACAAGAGCAAAACTCTGTCTCAAAGTAAAGAAAAGAAAAGGAAAATGAGAGCACTCAGGGCTGAGTCCATGTCAGGGAGCAGGCAGATGCCTTACAGGTAATGGGCGGAGCAGTGGTCTTGCCACATAACCATACACCAACTCCACTATTCTGTTTCTTAATTTCCTTTGTTTGGGAAGCTTTTCTTTTCCAATGAAAAGAAGAAGTACTCAATGGAAAATTCTGAAATACTATTACATACAAATCTTATTAAAATTGCAGCAACTGTAAACCTTAACTTGAGACGGACACATTTCCCAGGCTGACATGCCGCTCTGATCATGTTTAATTTCAACATTTCTGTCTAGCTTTGACTGTGCTGCTTTCCCCTATTAACTGATCTTCCAGAAAAATTTAAAATTGTAATTATATCACCAATTTGTTTCTCCAGCAGGTTAGAAAGAAAATTCATATAAATAGAGATGAACACAGTGGAGAGAGCATGAAATAAAAATATCAGTTTGTGCCAGAAAGGGGGCAAAAAGCTATATGGCTGAGAATATTTCCTCCTCTTATGAGAATCCAAATGGCTGAGTCTTCCTTGGTTAAGGCAGTTTTCTAATTCCATGAGTATTTTGGCAATAAGTTCAATTATCCCAATTATTTGTCACCAAATCTGATTGAAGACTTAACAGAATAAAAGAAAGTCTTTAATAACACAGGCTTCTAAATGTCTGTCATCATTTGAAAGTTCATAGGATGGTTTACTTCTGCTCTAAAACTGCAAAAGTTAGCTCAAGAAAGCATTGTGATTTTCCATTCATTTCCTTCACTTTTTACTGTCTTTCACAAGCATTTGATTGCTAGACAAAGTGAATGATTCTCTCAAACTGTGAAGCCCTTTGTCTTTAGATTCAAGGAAAAATACAACCGAATGAATAGCCTTTGGCCTGGAGTTCTTCATACGTGGCTAGTGTAGAAAGAATCTCAGGACTTTTTGGTGGTTTATCATTGCATTACCTTATGGACCACTGATCTTTTTAGTTTCTAAAATAATGGTTTCATTTGTAATGGTCCTATTTTAGAGTGGTTAGTGATGGTAACTATTATTTATAACTCTATGTAATGCTTCCTTTGAATTGTATGTTTTATGCACTACAAATTTAAGACACCTTTCTTTTCACGGAAGCCACATGTGATTCTTTTGATCCTTACAATAGTAAACAGAGTTATATATTTTAGAGACAAATGTTGAGAGCTAGGTGCGTAGAAAGTATCTGGAGAATAGCTTGGTTTTTTTGTGTGTGAACCAAAAATGATGAGAGAATTCAAAGCAGTAAAGGCTTTTAGAAATCATCTTGTCTGGCAGGTTCCAAAATATGTCCCTTGCTTGTAATGCTAGTCCAGTGAGATACTACTCCACAGTTTCCATTGTCTGAGAATTCAGGAAATCTGTGCATTATAACTCTCTTTTAGAGACTCATATCACATTAGTCACATTTAAGTCTTCCAGAAAGGGGCTTCTGTAGCTCTTTTTAACCCCGATTGACTTAATTTGTACGATTATAGAACTCCTTATTGTTCCACGAAACTAGCATTTAGAGATTGATGTTTTAGGGAATGTTGAGCTACTCCCTTTTGTTGAAAAACTGGGTGCCCAATGAGGTTGTCAAATGGTCAATGAGTATGTAAGACTAGCCTTCTGACTTCAAGTCCAATATTTCATACATAAAGCTGAAATTTGAACCAGAATTTCAGGACAACCAGTGTCCTAAGAATAACTTTTCAAAGTCCTCAAGTGGTGAAAGTAAGGGCTGCCTCTGTGTTTGCTTATTAAATAAGTCATTCTTATTCAAGCAGCAGTGATAATGTCAGTGTCCTAGACTATATGAAATAAATCTGGGAATCTAAAGGGATTAAGGATACCCTGACATTGCTTGGGAGTGTAATAGCAAAGCATCTACTCTCAGAAAATTTAGGACAATTTACAGCACTAATATGCTCACCCCATTACCATTTTAAAAATCATTAAAAATGTATTTATAGGACTTTCTCATAATCTTGGAATTTCATGATTAAGAGGATTTTGAGCAAACTTAAGTTGTTTCTGTTTTTGTTTTTTTATTCATCTGACATATCTCTTTACTTGCCATATTATATAATAGATACATCAGGTATGTACTTATATTAGCTTGCTGGAGGGTAGATGCCCACATAGGTTATTCTTCTGGGAAGTCATTTCACAGTAAGATGGTTCTTTAGCTGGGGTCATGAGAATGACAACACGGGAAGACCGAGATTTTGTTAAATGAGCTGTTATCATCTATGTTCATTCAAATGGTTCCAACTTTCCATTCCTTGTTGTCATTTCCTAAATTATTTGATGCAAATGTGCAATCACCAGTTGAACAAACTTTATAAGGAAGAAAAAAACATAATCACAGGCAGTTAAAAAAAAAAAAAAAGCCTATCCACTGGTTCAAATGAGTCAATCAAGAAGGTACGAGATGAATTTTGATGACATCATTGGGTCCAAACTTCCTAAGAGCTCATCCATGTGTCTTCCCAGCCTCACCAAGAAATCTTGCAGAAAAATTCCTACCCAAGGCCTTTATAGACCTACTGAATGAAGTCTAGAAGTTTCCTGTGAGCATCAGAAATGGTCAGATAGTAAAGCAAATACAATCCAAACAGTTTTGATCGTATTTCACCTTAGGGCCACTCTGACTGCTGAACACAGGGACTCATGAAGTGCTCCTTTCAACAAAGCCCTGAGAGCCCTTTCTCGGGGATGTGGGAGACAGAGATGGAAACCACTCAGGTGAAGCGATTATCCTTGATGTGGCTTTGGCAAACCTGGATGCTAAATCCAAAGCTCTACTCGGATATAAAGGACTGTTCTAAGGCTAGAAAAGTCATAAAACCCCAGCAGGCAGGCTGTTCATCATTTCCCTGGCAAGGCCTTGGTACGGCTGCAACTGAGAAGCCAGAGTGCTTGGACCTGCACTGGAGAGGCCAGTGAGAAACATTTTCAAGTGCAGATTCGTCTCAGTCACTCACCAAGCACAGCGAGAATAGGCATGGTACTAATTACTTAGGTAATTAAATAATTCAATGCAGTTGATTTGTGGCTTATGGGTTTATCCACAGAAAACAGTACCTACCATTCCTAAAATACATATACATTTTTTTCAACCCAGATACAACTTTCTCCTTGTGGCCAATAATGTTTCTAAAATGTTAGGGATTGGAGACAGGTGAATAATGAATGACTGGCTGGTGAGAATCATGGCCATTTGGGGTGTCAAATGGACTAATGTAATAAACATTATTGAGCATCTGCTTCATGAAATTCACATAGTAAAATCCAACCCCAGAAATGTCAAAGTCCCTTGAACTTGCCTCTGAGGCACAGTAAAAAAAGTCAAAGTCCCATAGGAAATTTCATTATTTAAAAGGCAACTGTATCCCTCTGAGTAAAATTTGATGCTCAGATAGATATTTAAATGGATCTCAAACTTCTGTGACCCTCTGTCTTTTCAAATATAACAGAGGAATAAGAAGTTTACCATATTTTATTGTGAGAGTTAAATGAGATAATGTGTGTCAAGATGTTAGCACAGTGCCTGGCACATAGCTTAGCTTTGAGGATTATCTATTATAAGTATTTTTTTTTTTAACCCAACTTTTCTGTATCTCTGAAAATTATTATCTGGATTTTCTACTTAATCCTTTTTTGTTTTCTTTCTCTAATTTCATATTCCTCTGGTGCTAAAAAACTAGAACACAACCATGAGGCCATAACATTTTTTGTTTGTTTGTTTTGTAATTTTACAACTGTGTGGTGGAATAAACAAAGATAGAAATACGACACTTGGATTTGAGTTTTGTATTCACATCACCATGGCTGTGTGACCTTAGACAAGTAATTAAAGACTTTGTGTGCTTATATACGAAGTAGGGATAACAGCACCGCATTTGTGTACTGTGGTAGAGATTAGAGATCATGAACATTATAGTCTAGCTGTGTAATACACATTGAATAAATGAGAATTTGTTTCAGCTAAATTCCTTCCCTCTTCCTTTTCTGTCACACCTACCTACCTCCTTTGTCCCTCTCCATCCTCAGACCTCTTAGACTAACACATACATTCAAAATGTTTTCTCCTGTCAGCAGAGAAGCAGAATTATAAAATATTTTTATTTTCTCCCTGTCCTCTTTGATTGTCCTTAAACAAGGTATTTTTGTAAAATCTGAGTATTTACACTAAGAAGTTGGTTCAAAAGCAAAGACATTAAAATTAATACTAATCTACTTTAATGATATAAAATTGCCCTAATTATCTTTATGCAGTATTATTTTAAAGACTCCCAATGAGTCCTATAAATGGTTTCAAATTACAAACACAGAGCGATACATGATGATAAACTACACATCTTGTAAAATCTATCTCAAATCTCTCTGTCTTTAATAAAAATTAATGACATTTTATATCTGGGCTGCTGAGATAAGTAGAAAACATACCGCCAGATTTAGAACAGGATTAATCAACATGTCCAGGATACAGATTACTGACATTGAAGATGTACCCTCTGCTCGAAGTGGACTTAATTCTTCTTTCCTGCTCATTAGCTCTTTCTGTTTCTCTTCTTTTACTTCTCAGCCATCTCACTAGTCTGGGCTTTGAAGATTGCTGTTAGTAAGTATTGCTTAGCTGGTAGAACATCAGCTAATAGGGTTAAAAGGTAACAAGATAACTGACCCCATCCTAGAGGTTCAAGTGTCTCTCCAGCCAGTGCCCTTAAGCCATCTCTTCATATGCTCAGAAAAGTCATTTAGAAATGCAATTTTTAACCTGGCAACATCCAAATTCCATTTTTTGCTGAGTGTAAATATTGAAGGACTTTCACCAAAGCACAGATTTTTTTTTTCACAATTTGGAGCATTGTAATTTGGAACAGCAAAAGAACAATGTGCATCTGTCTATTAGATGCTCTTGAAGGCACGTCCACGTAAGCACGGAGATTTGGAATTGCCTCAAAGACAGATGGGGGTCAGAGAGTGCCTGGGAGATCAGTAATAGAATATTTAAATCAAAGTACTTCTTGGGAGACAGCCAAGTTAGAGAAGCAGGCAGGAGTAACCTGATCTCGGCCATGGCACCGAGGCTAGCAGCTGCACCAGGGCTCTACTTGATGGCTGAGCAAGCCAGGGAGAACACAGCTTTAAATGCTTGCTGGATTAGTGTTGAAGGCACAGTGAAGACTGAGCTGCTTTGATTTCTGCAGAAACCAACATGTTAAGCTTATGTGCTGTTTGTAAGAAACGCCTTAATTTTGACAAAATAATCACCCCCAAACTACCCATCCATTGTAATTACTGTCATGATACGACTATGAAATAGACTCCTAATGTCTCAGGATGAATTGCCCACCACCTGCGTCCCTGAATCATGTTAGAGAGGCGTAGCAGACAAAATAATGCTCCCCTCCAAAGATGCCCACGTCCTAATCCCTGGAACCTGGGAATATGTCACCTAACCTGGCCAAAGGGACTTTGTAGTTGTGATTAAGTTAAGGACCTCAAAATGGAGAGATTATCCTGGGTAATCCAGGCGGGCTCAATATAAGCACTTGATTCCTTAAAGCGGGAGTACCTTTCTTGATTATGGTCAGAAGGAGATGTGGCTGCAAAGAATGGCCAGAGAGATGCAATGTTGCTGGCTTTGTAGAGAAATAATACCAGGAGTCAATCAATGTATACAACCCCTAGAAGCAGGAGAAGCAAGGAAATGACTCTCTCCTGGAACTTCCAGAAACAAACACATCCCTGTTGACATCTTGATTCCAGCCCAGTGAGACCCATGTCAGATTTCTAACCGACAGAACTATAAGATAGGAAGATTAGAGCGGGGCGCGGTGGCTCACACCTGTAATCCCAGCACTTTGGGAGGCCGAGGGGGGTGGATCACTTGAAGTCACGAGTTCAAGATGAACCCGGCCAACATGGTGAAACCCCATCTCTACTGAAAATACAAAAATTAGCCAGGTGTGGTGGTGCATACCTGTAATCCCACCTGCTCAGGAGGCTGAGGCACCAAAGTCGCTTGAACCCAGGAGGTGGAGGTTGCAGTGAGACAAGATTGGTTGCCACTGTGCTCCAGCACTCTTTGTTTAGAAAAAAAAAAAGGAAATTACCTTTGTGGAGTTTTAAGCCACTGAATTTGTGGCCCTTTGCTATGGCTGCATAGAAAACAAATCCAGGAGGATTACAGGTTGCAGAGGCAGAGCCCTTATGGCTCCAAGCTGAGAGCCAGGAGAGCCCTAAGATCCATCCTTAGGGTTTGCTGCCTGTCTCTCCAGAGAGAAGATAAGCAAGGAGCAGTAGACCTACCTGCAGCACAATCCCTATATGGAGACGCAGCACTGGGCACAGCTCAGAAATCTTAAGAAAGAAATGAGGACGTATCCTGCCCAGTAAGTGTGTCATCGGGAAGTGGTCAGAAGCTTGCACAGAATCCAGTGTTAAAGGGAGAAGGGAGAGAAAGAAAGTGAGTACCAGTCATTTAGGGCCTGCACCCACTAGGTGCTTTACATTCACATCGAATGTAGCTGAGTTTCCTGAGGAAGTAGAGAAAACTAAGGCTCAGAGTGAATGTGTGAAATAGACTCCTAATGCCCAAGGTCACGGTGTCTCAATAGCTGGGACAGGAGGTGAGAACTAGGCCTGCCTGACCCCAAAGCCCCTGGGCTTTCCACGACTGGCCTAGCTGTTAAATGCCATTGCTTCAACATCATTATCATGAGGCCACTTTGGGCTCGTGCTAAAGGGGCTGAGGCCCTGCTGATATGACTTTTTTTTTTTTTTTGAGACGGAGTCCCGCTCTGTCGCCCAGGCTGGAGTGCGGTGGCCGGATCTCAGCTCACTGCAAGCTCCGCCTCCCGGGTTCACGCCATTCTCCTGCCTCAGCCTCCCGAGTAGCTGGGACTACAGGCACCCGCCACCTCACCCGGCTAGTTTTTTGTATTTTTTAGTAGAGACGGGGTTTCACCGTGTTAGCCAGGATGGTCTCGATCTCCCGACCTCGTGATCCGCCCGTCTCAGCCTCCCAAAGTGCTGGGATTACAGGCTTGAGCCACTGTGCCAGCCCGACTATTTTTGCCTTGGAAGTAGTTCAGAAAACCATGGTTGGAAAAAAGCGTGCAAAAGAAAGATCATCAAAAAATAAACACATTTCAATCTAGTATGGCTTTCTTTGTTTTATGTCACACTTGGGAAGGCCTTCACCACAACGAGATGATCTTAAAAAATAATTCTTCTGTGGCTTCTTCTAATGCTTTTCTGTTTCAGGTATATCTTAGGTCCCTGGGGAATTTGTACTGGTGCACTGTGAGCCATTAATCCAACCTTGTATTATACAGATGACTTGTCAGTTGTCCCAACACCATTTATTGTATAATCTATAATTCCACACTTATTTAAATGTCACTATGTATCACTTCTTAAATTCCCATATGTATCTAGGTTTTTTGTTTTTTTTTTCTGAACTCCCTATTCTATCTCATAGGCAAATCAAAAGACAATGAACTAGATTTAAAAAAAATTGCCATGCACATCGTAGACAGAGTATAATATGTAAATAACGTCTAAAAAATCCATTGAGCCGGGTGTGGTGGCCCATGCCTCTAATTCCAACACTTTGGAAGGCTGAGATGGGAGGATCGCTTGAGGCAAGGAGTTCATACCAACCTGGCAACTTAGCAAGATTCGTCTTTGCAAAAAATAAAAAATTAGCTGGGCACGGTGGCATGTGCCCATAGGTTTAACTACTTGGGAGGCTGACACGGAAGGATTGCTTGAGCTCACAAGTTTGAAGTTGCAGTGAGCTATGATTACGTCACAGCACTCCAGCCTGGATGACAGAGCAAGACTGTGTCTCTTAAAAAAAAATAATCAACCAAAATGATTAAAAGAGGAGTAAAGGATTCAGACAATATATAAATAGATCTTAAATAAATTCAAAGTTACTTAACCTTTTAATGTGGAAATGAAAACTAAACCGACACTGAGATCCCATTTTTCACATATGAGACTGGCAAAATCCAAATGTTAGTAACATACAACATTGGCAAAAATATGTGGTTGCTGACCATATAAACTGCCACGGCCTCTAAGGAAGACTGTTTGGAAATACCTATCAAAATTACAAATACACGTAGCCTTTGACGTAGCCACTTTTCTTCTAGGAGTTTATATTAAAGGTAAAATTTCATATATTTAAGTAATCCACGTGTAAGATTTTTCACTGCAATCCTGTACGTAGTGGCAAATAACACATACACACACACACATGAAAAAAACAAAACAAACAAACAAAAAAAAACTAAAGGATCATCAATAAGTTACTGGTTAAATAAATTCTTAATACATTTAATGAATGACTATGCAGCTCCCCAAAAAACAATAAGAACACTCCTTGTGTATTGTTACGGAGTTTTCTTTATATTGTTAAATGTCTCTCCAAAGGACATTTGGGAATGTCTGGGGAACATTTTTGGTGTCACATCTGGAGAGGGAGGGAGAAACTGCTACTGGTGTCTCATGGGTGGAAGCCAGGAATACTACTAAACATTCAACAATATACTTGACAGCCTCTTACAGCACAGGATGATCCAGCCCAGAATATCAGTTGTGCTGAAGTTGAGAAACCTTGCTCCAGATTGATGATCAGAAACTGATTATATTACTAGTCGGTCCTGGTGGTGCATGCCTGTAATCCCAGCTACTCAGGAGGCTGAGGCAGGAGAATCGCTAGAATACGGGAGGCAGTGGTTGCAGTGAGCCAAGATCGTGCCCCTGCACTCTAGCCTGGGCAAGAGCGAAAACTCTGTCTCAAAAAAAAAAAAAAAAAAAAAAGCAAAGAAAAAGAAACTGATTATACTCCATACCTATTGAGCTAAGGTTCGGGGATGGGTAGAAAGTGTTCACTGCCTTCCATTTTGTAGTTGCTGAATTATGTACCTGTATGTCCATGTGTTATCCATTCAAAAACACATAAATAGCACTGTCTTCTTTTCTCGTGGTTAAAGTCGTCGTTGAATCTTTTTTTAAAAAGGTCTTTCATGGAGATGGGAAGAAAACTCTTTGATTTTGCTTGTGATTTACCTGTGGTTTTTGTTCCTTTGGGGCCCCTTGTTCTTTTGTAAATAAAGCTCAAGGACATCCACTGTGGGTTGTTTCAAGATAGATGAAGTGTTCTCTCCTGGAAAGGAACTCCAAACAACAGAGTGACACAGGAGCACGAAGTTGCAACGTATTGTATCCCACCAACAGGCTTTGGTCTTAGCAAACACCAGAGAAAATTGTCACCTAAATTACTAAAAGTTACAAATGTATGAGTCAATGTTTTCTCAGGGGCAAGGGCAAACATTCCTATAAAAGGAACTGATAGCATGGAGGTGCCTTTTACTCCTGACAACAGTGACGTTCTCTGAGGACCTTTAAAGATTTCTCTGGAATCATTTTATAAATCTGCTGTAAATTTTCGTTACTAATGGCTCCAGCTCCATTTTAGCACTAGATGTTGGTGGTAAAATTGTATTTACCATTTCGTCTCTTCTCTCTGTCTTAATTACCACTGTTCCAAAATTACTTTGCCAAGGTAAAGCATTCAGTGGGGCCTTGAATGTGCCAGAAGCCAAATACATTGTCGTCAGGGTAGGACTTTGCCCAGAGTATTATTCACGGCTTTCCCTGGCAATCACATTTCAAGAGTCTGTGCTCTATATTTGCTCTCTCATTTCAGTATAATCTCTTTTTTCATCTCTTTCTTTGTGTTTCAGGATTTTCTTTGAAATTTCAATTATTGTCTTAGTTTTTTCTTTTTTCTTTCTTTCTTTCTTTCTTTTTTTTTTTTTTGTAGACAGGGTCTTGCTCTGTCATCCAGGCTGGGGTGCGGTGTTGTGATCATGGCTCACTGAAACCTCAAACTCCTGGGTTCATGCAATCCTCCCACATCAGCCTCCCAAGTAGCTGGGACTACAGGTGTATGCCACCATGCTGAGTGAATTAAAAAAAAATTTTTTTTTGTAGAGATGGGGTTTCACCATGTTGTTCAGACTGGTCTCAAAATCCAGGGCTCAAGTGATCTGCCTGCCTTGGCCTTCCAAAGTGCTGGGATGATGGGCATGAGCCACCGTCCCTGGCCTACATTTAAAATTATATTTTAAAAACACAGAAAAAAATATACATTACATATGTGACCACCAATGTGTATGAAATGTTGATGGCCTTACAGGTAGAAAGAGTTGGCCATTTTAAGCACAATATGGGTGACCCCAGGAAAGCGCTCTACTGTAACTAGAAAATATTCTAACAGATGTCATTTTCACCTGCCATTACCCCATTTGTGCTTCCTTTGGGATACTAACTGCCTTTTCCTGTTTCTTTTCTTTTCTTTTCTTTTCTTTTTGTCTTTTTTTTTTTTTTTTGAGACAGAATCTCGCACTGTCTCCCAGACTGGAGTGCGGTGGCGCGATCTAGGCTCACTGCAAGCTCCGCCTCCCGGGTTCGCGCCATTCTCCTGCCTCAGCCTCCCGAGTAGCTGGGACTACATGCTCCCCTCACCATGCCCGGCCAATTGTTTTTTGTATTTTTAGTAGAGATGGGGTTTCACCGTGTTAGCCAGGATGGTCTCGATCTCCTGACCTCGTGATCCGCCCACCTCGGTCTGCCAAAGTGCTGGGATTACCCGCTTGAGCCACCGTGCCCAACCCTCCTTTTCATTTTTTAAAATATAGAACAGTGAGAAAGCAGGGGAAAGAGAGAACATACCAATGTGTTTGTGTGTGGACATCTATAAGCTGCTTCCATCACTCACAAGACAGAACCAGGAAAATATAAAGCCTTCATAACTGACAGCAGAGGGAATGGAACAGAGCAAGGGACTCCCAGATGGAATTTAATGGCATCAAAATCAGATTTCACCTAAACCACAGTTACACGAAGAGCATATTTTGATACTTTATTTTATCCTTCTGCTTTCCCAAAAAATAATCAAAGGATGGGATACTGAAGCAGACTGTTGGTTCTAAGATAAATTTAGCAAAAACAAACAAACAAAAACTAAAATGCTTTTTTTTTTGCCCACGAAGACAAAATATCATACCAAAAAACCTTGAAAAGATAAACATATGTAAAAACATTAATTCCTGGACCGGCGCAGTGGCTCCCATCTGTAATCCCAGCACTTTGGGAAGCCGAGGCAAGAGGATCGCTTGAGGTCTGGAGTTCGAGACCAGCCTGGGCAACATGGTGAAACCCGATCTCTACTAAAAATACAAAAATTAGCCGGGCATGATGGCATGTGCCTGTAGTCCCAGCTACTTGGGAGGCTGAGGCAGGAGAATTGCTTGAACCCGGGAGGTGGAGGTTGAGATCACACCACTGTACTCCAGCCTGGGTAATGAGTAAGACTCTGTCACAAAAAAAAAAAGAAAAAGTGTCTGCACTCAATGAATTTATAATCTGAATGAGGAAAAAAAAAAAAAAAGACACTCTCATGAAACATCTATTTTAGTCCTGTTCCTCAAAGCAGCTTATCTATGGGCAGGGTCCACTCACACTATCCCAAAGCCTCATTCAGCCATGACCATTTTGTGAAAAGAGGCAGTAAAGGTTGAGGTGGTTATTTGTCCCCCTGCATTCTGCTGCTTGGAGTCCTGTGTCTGAAAGAGAATGGACTAGTTGACCACCAGGGCTCATCTCAACTCTAACACGTGACTCCTATGCTCAAAGGCTTTAAGAGCAAATTAGGGTAATTGACCACGTGCTTGGCATACTCATACACACAAAAAATGTGTACTGAAGAAGTAAGTTTGAACTGGCTTTTATAAGTGGGAGAGCAATTCCTGATTATAGTTTTGAGAACATTTTATTTTATTTTGTTGTATTTTATTTTATTTTTTGGGATGGAGTTTCACTCTTGTTGCCCAGGCTGGAGTGCAACGGCACAATCTCAGCTCACCGCAACCTCTGTCTCTCGGGTTCAAGTGGTTCTTATGCCTCAGCCTCCTGAGTAGCTGGGATTACAGACATGCGCCACCACGCCCAGCTAATTTTGTATTTTTAGTAGAGACGGGGTTTCCTCCATGTTGGTCAGGCTGGTCTCGAACTCCTGACCTCAGGCGTTCCATCCACCTCGGCCTCTCAAAGTGCTAGGA